>NW_019739229.1:84158-157410 GCF_002891405.2 Cryptotermes secundus | reverse complement strand
AAAGAGAGTAGACGTAGAATGTAAATATATTTATAAAACGGGGGGGGGGGGGTGTCTATTGGTAAGCATTCCTGTTCCGCATTCGGAAACTCATGGTTTCGAATATCGGCCCGAATAACAAATATGCCGCCAATTTTTGTCGTCCTTCCTTGTTTTCCCGGGCAAATGTTAATACCACTCCGTTTCATTACTCACAATCGACGTCACAAAACTTGTACAGCTGAAAAAGTGTCATTAGGTAAATCAAGAACCAATCAATAATGACGAGTTCCAAAGATCTGGCGGTAAATACTCGTACAAGTATAGTGCGTACGTATGCTTCATTTGACGCCCAACTCAGCCTTACACACTTATGCATCATGTTCTGCTTCAATTACTATTTCACTTCGGCGACTTAGCGGTCAGAGAGAAGAGACAAAATTGACAATGAACGAATACATACCTAGTACTGAAGCCGTTAGATTTTCGACGATGTGCAATGCATCAGATTACGGGCAGCAAGAAGAGCCGTAGGTGCATTTCCCAGCGTTGACAAGTTTCACTGATGCCACACGATCACTCGTAGTCCCAGTAAATGGGGCAGTTGGTTAAATGCGTAATATCAATGCAACAGAAAGCATTAATTTATATCGTTGGGTTAAGTAGTTATTAACACGATTATTACGGTTGCTGATTCATAAACCACGTTTGCACACAACGCAGTCTTGTTGTCTAGTATTCACCTCATTCACATAATGGTAAAATTGGCCTTCTTCACGCATACACTTCACTTATACAACACACACAAAAAATAACTGTGTTATGGCTAAATAAATTCCTCTCCACGAAGATTAACTCCTGCAGATGAAACTAAAACACGTGATTACTTGTAGATGCATGTACGATCCCAATTGAAATCACTCCAACTGAATACACCACTGTTCACACTAACACTGTCAAAGATATGTGCTCATCACAGTTGATTGAACTGAAAGTCGTGATGGTTATAACCGATCCAAAAAAATATTATTAACGTCCGACTAACAATTTAATACTAATAAGATAGAAAGGAGTTCGCTAAATCTCCAAAACTGTCATTATCTTCACAAATATGAATTTGCAGTAAAATACGTTGCACTGGTGCATTTACGTTTTGCATAAACTGCAGTCTTGTTTTAACAAAAAACATCTAGTAATTTCACTAGAAATAGCTAGTAATATATTGACAAACAGAGTATAATTACTCTCCTTCCATGTCTATCAATCTTTCAACCGCTGTAATGCAGTATTAAAAATAACTTATATGTGATCAGACACCAAACCGCTGGAAACACTAAACTGATAACGTTGTCCAAGAGCAGGAGCTCTTTCGCAAACGGCGACCGGCTTAACTATGTGAACTTCGTCTAGCTAGAGCGACCGACAGAGGGACTCAGCACACGCGCAAGCGCCAATGTCATGTACATTTGTACATACGGACATGGTTGTGTTAGCGTAAAATGGCGTACTCTCCATGGGCGTTTAAAGAACAACGAAATTTACCACCGAACGCTCCAGACCTACATCGGAGCGTCATCTCTTGACAAACTTTGTAACTGTATCCAAGTGTTCATGCCATCTCCTATATCCCGCCTTTTTCACGTAATCCATAGTATCTTAACTTATGGAGCTGAGCCCTTAATTCTGCAGCCACTCAAGAATTTCCCAGCATTTTATGGAACCCGAAGGTTCATTACCGTGTTCACAAGAGTCCTCCACTGGTCCCTATCCTGAGCCAGATCAATCCAATCCACACCATCCCATCCTATCTCTCAAAGACCCATTTTAATATTGTCCACCCATCTACCTCTGTTCTTCTCAGTGGTCTCTTTCCTTCTGGCTTTCCCACCAGTATCCTATATGCATTACTCATCTCCCCCATTTGTGCTACATGCTAGTTATACTTGAAGACCAGTACAAGTTATGAAGCGCATTATGCAGTTTTCTCCAACCTCCTGTCACTTCATCTCTCTTTGGTCCAAATATTCTCAACACCCTGTTCTCAAACTCCCTCAGTCTACGTTCCTCCCTTAATGTCAAGAGACCAAGTTTCACACCCATACAGGACCACAGGCAAAATTCTAATTTTTATGCTTTTGGACAGCAGACAAGAATACAAAAGGTTCTGGGCTGAATGGTACCAAGCATTACTTTAATTCAATCTCCTCTTAATTTCCTCCTGAATCAGGTTTTGCTTTGTTATCGTTGTTCCCAAATATCTGAATTGTGCCACATTTTCAAAACATGTGTAGCCTACCTTTATGTCATGATTTTGCCCTGCTCTTTGGTTATGAGACAGCAACATATACTTAGTTTTCTCTGTGTTTACTTCTAGACAAACCTCCTTACTTGCTTTAATTAAAGTGTGTGTGTTTTTCTTTATGGTAGCTATATTATCGCCCAGTAGATTCACATCATCAGCCTAGACCAATAGCTGATGTGTCCCATTTAATTTCAGTCCCACCTGGTTTTCCTGGACCTTCCTAATGGCATATTCTAAAGTAAAGTTTAAAAGGAGTGGCAATAAAGCATCTCCCTGTTTAGACCATTCTGGATTGGAAATTTATCAGACAAATGTTTACCTATATGGACTTTACTATACGTTTTGTTTAAACACATTTTAATCAGCCTAACTAGTTTCATGGGTATCCAAAACTCTATCGGAATACTGTACAATACTTCCCTCCTAACTGAATCATAGGCTTTCTTGAAGTCTATGAATAGCTGATGTACTGTCTCATCGTACTCCCATTTTTCCTCCAGTATCTGACAAATGCAAAAGATGTGATCTGTAATTGATCTGTTATGTCGAAACCAACACTGATGATCCCCAATAATTTCATCTATATGTGATATATGGACTTAGCCTTGAGAGAAGAATATTGGATAAAATTTTGTATGCAGTTGAGAGCAGTGATATCCCCTGATAATTACTACAGTCAGTTTTAGCACACTTCTTGTGAACTGGTACAATAATAGGCTCCTTCCACTGATCAGGCAATTTTTCCTGGCAATTGTATCCTTTTTATCTGTGTATTTCAGTAAAGTTCTGAAGAAATCCAGCACAAATATCCTCAGCTATTCTAATAATGAAGGCATAATAGTAAAAGTACTTATGAAATTAGGATTATGGAATGAAGAAATGGGTATTTGTCAGAATAAGGATCAGAGTGATGCTGAAAGAAGAGACTCCTGATGTTTTTATGTTGTGATCTCATTTTTATCAAGAAACTTTAACAGCTATTTTATGAAATATCAGATGTCCTATCAGATCTGTGGTCCTGAAGCCTGAGAACTACCGTAATATAATGCTTTTTGGTACAGTTGGAGGATAGATGTAATTTCTGTTTACATGGTGTTGTACATTAAGCTTGAGTTTATCACTTTACTACAGAATGCTTGTCAGAAAAATTGGAAAACATAATAAAAAAGATTCCAAGTATTCTGTTTATCTGCAATTATCTACATCTGTCATTATTTGTCTGCTGGGAAATATATACAAATTAGTTATCAGCTGAAGTTTTAAGAGAGCTATAGAGAGCTCTAACATAATGCATCAAGCATTACAGAAAAGCAACCACGCGCAACCCAAGGACACCTAAATAAGACCCCTGTTAACCCACATAAACAAATAACCAGAGAAAACTACCGTAGGAGGAAAGAAAACTGCATTAGAGTAAGCAGCAAAATCTTAAACCATAACAACCTGTACACCTGAAGATGTCCAGTTAGAACACGTAGTGTCCAATAAAGGAATACGAAGAAAGAACAGTGAATAACATTGCACTTAGACGGCAGGTTTGAGAGAGCAATGTGATGCCACGTAGTCTCAGATATTTGCTGATATTTTGGGGGAACATACTGTGTCCATCTCCTGCAGGGCATCTCATGGAAGAAGACAGTTCATAATCACTGCCATGAGAACCTCAGATCTCACACAATACCAGTTCTCCTTAAGCAAGCAAGCGTAATCTTAAGGAGTTACATGAGCACTTCTTGCACTGAGTGCTTTCACTCTGCATGCAGTTTTATCCAATATTTCAGATCTTCTCCAGGCCTTTCTGTCTTGGTCAAGGCATTTTCAAATTAATTTTAAGGTGATGTGTTTCAGCATAGAACTTTTCCTCTTTCAGAGAGTTCACTTTTTATCTTTGTTTCTGCTCTCACAGTGACATCAACAGCTTTCTGACATTAAGCTGGAAAGTCATGCTAGGAATGTTACAATTATCAGCCTACTTTCCCATCATAAAGAAAGAAAGCAGGCTCATATGTTCACCATGCTATGTGTTGCCCTTTGAACTTTTAAACCAGCTGATGTTCACAAAATTTAACACTGTGCCATTTGAGACCACCCACAATTCATACTTTTTAATTTCTTAAAAAAATTGTGAGGTGTGACTGACATATAATAGTGGGGTCATATAATGTATGGTAGTAGATCTACAGAAGAAAATATGTGGCTTATATTAACATTTCATGTACTGGATTTTAAATATCAGGCTTTTGGTTTTGGCCCTATTAAATAGCAGCTTTTAATCTTCTCAGATTTTGAGCATTCGAAAATAAATTGTATTTCTTAATGTTTAAGCTAGAAACGAAATAAAAATTGGGTTATAAGAATGAATCTATGTGCCTCTGTAGGACATTTGGAAACTACAAGTTAATATGCATAATTAGCAAATGTTTCTTTACAATTATTTTATTTTCATACATTTTGTTGTCTTTTCTTTGAAATGCATAGAACTTGTAGTTTTATATTCAGTGTAACAAATGACAACTGTACCATACCACTTTGAACTGTGTCCTGATGATAAAAATACTTCATTTGCAATGTGTTTACATGTATACCTTGGATGCTGTCAGTGTATGATGTAATTAGCAAGGCAAATAAACAGCTCTCGTTTCTTCTCGATAAGCAGCTTGTAAGATTTCAGTATTCTGCTCTGTTGTTAAGGGTTCACTTGGGGAAAAAGTATTTTAACCCATATTATCTGATACACAGGGAGGTTCTTAACTTTGTTGAATGGTTCATGGCTTTGCGCTTCATGGTGACGTGTGCTGCACCGGCTGTGAGGCACATAAAAATTTTGCTGATGAAGCAGTATGCTGATGGCCGATAATGTTTAGACTGAAGGGAAGTTATTAACTTTGTGGGACGTTTGATTGCACTATGTTTCATGGCAAGCAGTGCAGTTCATGCATGGGAATTTGTTTATGGTTTGTCAGCAGTGGGCAGAAGTTATCATCTACATTAGCAGTTGAAGTGTCATTGTACAAATTCCTCCTGCCACACTGATCATTCAAGTGTAAGATGGGAATAACAGATTTCTGTCAGGAACACAAGGGTTGCTGCTGCAAGGCCAATGCATAACAGCATAAACACATCTTCAAGGTGTGTTAAACTAAGTTGCTGGGGCCCTTTCCATTGTGCCTTCTGGAAAAGAGCCTTGATTTCTGGGTTGCCAAAATCTTGCACCAAGTCAGTCTGCCAGTGTTCCACCAAACCCGCTTCCAGTAACCAGCGAAGGACACAATTTACAGGCTGCAAGAGTGATGACCCCTATGGATAGCAAACATAAGACTGTTGAGTAACAAAGTTTTGACCTGAATTTGTATTATTGTTTGGATGGCTACAATTTAATTCCTTCAAGGGAAAGGAATTTTTGTTTTTCATTATGATCAGACTGGGTCTGGTGCTTTCTTCAAGAGTACATAAACTAGAGCATGAGGCTGGCCAGTTACTTCCATCTGGTGTTGAGGTGAAGAGTGGATGGAAGCTTAGCTCTGATTTCCTGTACATATATACATGGTAGAGTGCTTAGGTATAAGAGTGACTTGATCTTTTCTTTTACCTTTACTTTTAAGAAGTAATTTATGCAGTATTTAGAATTATATGGTACTTCAATACAGCAAATTCCAATAAATAAACCAGAGTTGCTGTATTAATATTTGTTTATTATTCTGTATCCTCTACATGTTTCCATCCAGCTCAATCATCATCACACAGTTTTCTTTATGTAATAGTAGTTTACATACACAGAACGATGAACAACACTATAACAATGGCAGGGTGAAGAACCTAAAGTCAAAGCAGCATACATGATAACTACACCAACACACGAGGACACTACACAATAACACACAAACATCCATAATGATGTGCAAGTAAATCCAAACAAGCAAACCTCTAACAATGTCATTTCGATGAATGGACAACAACCCCAAGCAAAATATTGAAATTTTAACTAAATTGTTACTAGTTTTTATCGATTTTAATTAAAATCCATTTCCTTTTATTTGTTTCATTCTGGTCCGTCACACTAACAATTACAAAGACAGAAACAACACAGCAGGCCACGAAAAACATAGACAATACTAAGAATCTCCTTCCTCAAGATAGATAGGCGGCACAAGATCAGCCACCTCCAAGAAAGACAATAGGAGAATTGGCACGAACCTGCATGGTTTATAAATTTTAATCTTAAACAACAAAGTTTTTAAAAAAACTTTAAACAATTTTAACACCAGGAAGGCTGTTGTGACTGTGAAAAGTTGAACATTGTGTACATTGTGTGTTCAGACATTATGTGTGTATGTATATAATTTAACACCTATTGTAATAGTAGTTTCCGGAAAAAGTATTGATGACCTCTGAGGATGATCTGTAGGGATCGAAACATGTAAGGGTGATGAGTTTTCAAGTGATAAAACCTAAATAATCACACTGGACGGTGTTGTTTTTGTCTCTGTAAAATCCATTTATTTTAAATTAAGAGATATCGCATTCTCATGTGATACGAGAAGTTGGACATACCATACAGTGCATAAATTTGAGCAAATTAGAGACACCTGATCATGACCATGTGTGGCTGAAAGATGTTGTAAGAAGGAAAGGGGAAAATAATAAGTTGCATTGTAGATGGAAATATATTGTATGAAATAAATTATATAAAATAAAATCTAGTAGCTTCTAATAATGGAGATCTCTCTCTCTCTGATCATCTCCCTCAAAGATGCTTCAGGCATGGCTTCCTGACCCAGCATTTGCTTGAAGGAACTGAACAGGACCTCAGTATAGCTTATTCTTAGTGTATTTTCTTAGAATATAATTCTACAAATTATTGTCTTTTAGAGACTGGCTCTCAGTCTGTCTTCAGATAGAACAGAGGAAAATTGGTAGAAAACATGCCTGATCTGTAAGGTCCATTAAAGATATTCATCTTTAGCATCCAAAATGCAGTAATGCTTAGATTTTTAAATTTCAAATCCATAGAAAATCCCCTAACCTTTATAATATACCACTGACAACATATTTTACTCTCCCAGCTGAGATCCAAACTGCCGACCTCATAAATAAAATACTGAAGTAATAATAATACAGCGTAACACTCGGTGGTTACAACTACTTAGCATTAGCATTACTTATTCAGTCTACAGAAAGGGACTGTAGTGGAACTGCTTGAAAACATGATTTCATTTTTAAAAACATAAGCCTGACAACTACATCATTGCCAGTGTATGATTGGCCACACATGGGTACAAAGGTGACAAGTTTCATGTTTAGACAACTGACATTTGGTTTTAAACATGTTAATTATGGAATGTATGAATTTAGAACATAATATGTGCACTCAAATACACCTCACCTTTGTGAGTCCCAGTGCTGCATACTGGCAAATCAGGCACTCGCTCATGACTCGCAATTGTGACAACAGCCCTGTGTCCTTCAAAGTGTCTCCCTCCATGAAGTAGCGTTCAGAACCATCAAGTTTTCCACCTAGAATGGCATAGTGACCCTCCCTTACACGGGACTCTCTCTCATGCGGGTAGGACTCCAACTTAAAACGGATGGCAAATTCAGCATGCCAGGGATCCTGAAAAAATAAAAATTTGGTCATAAAATTTGGTTAGTCTTCAAATATGTTATGAAGTTTGATGTTACATGAAATGTGAACATTTGTTATGTTTTATTATTATTATTTATTTTATTTATTATTATACTGTAACTACAATTAATTATTACACTATTGCTGTTTTACAAAATTTACAATCACTCCACACTAATATCTTCAGTCTATCTGCACTAGTCTTCATGCATTTATAACACAGGAACTATAACAATCTAACTGAAGTACACGCTCCAAATATTACACATAAAGTCTTCTAATCACATGTTAAGTCTTCACAGGCCAACTTCTGTACTCTTAGTTCCAATTCGCTCTGAACTTACAGCTCACAGCTCTCACTATACAGCCGGGGAACGGACATGGACCTACAGTAAACACACCTTCTTCTACTGTTGCTTGTTCGACTGTGTTTACTGAGTTGTTGCCTGGCAACGCATTGTTAAAATCTGTTACAGAATCTTTTAAATGAACAGATGATGACCAAAATAGATAAATATTAAGAAGGTAATTTATTTTAATTCAAGGTTAAGTTATTTTAACTAGGAAATATCGCATTCACATGTGATACATGATTTTGACATATAGTGCAACAATTTTAGTAATACAGACAACACCTGACGATGGCCGTGTCTGATTTTATTTCCATAGTCAACTGGATGGAAGATCTTAAGACTACTGAGTTTTTTTTATAAGTTACAGAATTTCTTCAAGAAGTTCTTCTCAGACTAGTGTGGCCTGGTATTCAGCAACAGAACCTAAATCCAGTAATCAATTAAACTGATCACTACAGCGCATTTATCACTTGAATAGTGCAATTCAAATAAAGACTTGAAACTGCTAATTGGTGTTGAGTGTTGACCTTCCTATACCCAAGACCCCTCTAATTACACAAGTCACAGCCAGTCAACAGGACTTGAGAGGAGTTGAATTTCTCTACCAGAGCTAGTAGTACAAACTGTATTGTGGTTATCTATCATACTAAACAAAATTCATTACCTCTAAGTTGAAAAAGGTTGAATGTTCTTGTGTGTAGGCTTGGCCCCAAGTTAAGCCTGATTCCACCAAGTCACGTACTGAATTAAGCTGTGTAGTAGGTGCAGGCTGGGTTAGGTGTGACACAAGACCACTTGATAAAGCAGTGGTCAGCAACAAGCTGAAGAGAGACCATGAGGCCACAAGAGGACGCAGACTTCCCAACTGAGTTTGTAGACCAGGAAAGCTTGAAAGGCACAGTATGCCTACAGCAGTAAGCATAGTGTCCAGAATTCCTTGTGGCCCTGAAAAGTATACATACTGTGTATAAGCATGGAACATATCACTTCTTTAGTTTGATGGAGATTGTTGGTTCCTCCAAAATATTGGTACCTATTTACTAGACTACATACCATCAAATCCCAGAAGACAACAATCATGGTACTCACTGTGGTGAGAACCTCAAACATCACGTGATTCAAAGCTAACATTTCAAATTCACGAATTTTATATTTCTTAATAATATTTCACAAAATATAAGTAGAAAACTTGCAGTAAACATTCATAACACTACCGCCACACAGTTGTGTCTGTAGCAATCTCATAGGGTGACCTGGTCAGCCATCATCTGAGACTTTGGAACGTCCTAGAGAGAATTTCTTGACCCAGATGTGAACCGCTTTATGCAACAAACACTTCCGCCATAAACAGGAAACATTTCTTTATGAATATCCTTTGCATTGAGTCCCCTTTCTCACAAAATAGCAAACGAGAACTCTGCTCTTCTGTTGTATACCCTAAAGCCATTTTGACTACTGAAACCAGGTTCTGAATATGCACATGCACATCTGCTACCTAGACTGTGCTGATACCTAGTGATACACACAGAAAACATATTTACTGACTCTCCCTTGTAACCTTCTTACTGGCCAAGGGGAATTTATAAGAATGAGGTAAAGCTTATTTTTGAATATATATGGTTTTTAAATATTATCTCATGTTTCTATACATCACTGGTACCCGGGTCTATGGAAAGGGAGGGTGTGAGCCCCCTCTAGAATATTAGATGAAAAAGCAATTTAGTGTTATATTTTAGCGTCCTGTTGCACTGATTTAAGTCCATGATTTATTTCAACCGTCTTCCAGTGCATACTCATCTATACTGCTGGGCCTGCTGAGCCAGCAAGCCCAGCAGTATAACACACGCAGTCACATGAGCAAGAAACAACACAAAGCACAATAATACACGATAGTGAAAGAGTGCTCCAACAGAAGAGGATAGATGTGACTCGCGTAGTGAGATACGACGTAGGGAAGAAAAAATTCCTGAACAATTTTAATATTTTTAACATTTAACATTTATCAATATATATGATAAATATATATTTTAGTTATTTTAATATGAAGACAAGGCATGCAATGAACTAGTTTAGCGTAAATTGAATAAACACCTGAAGATGGCACTTTTGTGCCGAAAAACGTAGTGCGAGTGAGAGGAGGAGACAGATGAGTGTATGCACTGGAAGACGGTTAAAATAAATCATGAAGCAATTTAGGTTTGTTTTACGAAATTATTTGCAAAGTAACGCATTTTACTCTACTGATGAATTTGTCGAGCATGCAAGGGGCTCAAAAGTTAAGAGTTAATAAATGGTCTGTGTGCATAAATTATAGACTGTTGAGACTTGCTTGTTGTAAGTGCAGTAGTATGTATGATGTTTTGTGTGTGTTTGTTATGAATTTTAATATTTTATAATGTAACTGTTTGGATGATACAGCTTGCCAGCGTGTGGAATGGCAAGGTGTGAATTTGACAGTGGTTTTTCTACAACCTGTGTGTGCTGTCTTGACAACTTGAGCTGTCTGTGTGAGGCTTGATTATATATTTTATTGGACCAAGGATGAATGATGTGTAGTCATCAAGAATTTGTAATATGTGACATGTTTTATATCCAGCCCTACGAGATGATAGGATCCATGAAGTAAAAAATAAATGTAAATAGTTTTTCACATTTTTTACCCTCAATTCCCAGAGAGTCTTTGATAAAAAGTATGAAAATCCAAATTTTATATTGAATAACAAATATTTCTTGTGTACATTTCATAAAATAATTCTTAGAAAGTAGTGAAAATAAAACATATTTTAGCTGTTATTTTAATATGAAGTTGCTTTACTGAAAACATTTTTCAATGTAACTTCATTTAAATCTGCATAGTAGCATGTTGCTCTCTTATCTGACAGAAGCTGCCAACCAACCAGCAGTCTGCTCCACACACACACATACACACACACACAGTAATTAAACCATAAACAAAGGAATGTATTTTTATTTATGTTGATTATACTTGAAAGGATTCTGACAATGGTGTATACTGTACTTCTTTTGGCTTGTTTTGGACTTCATCCATCGTCTGGTATATATAAAATAAGGTCCAGTGATTGAGACCAGCTCTTTCTAACGGACTAACTGAGTAGGTTTATCCTTCCCTACCCACCTGAAGATGGACACAGATCCAGTCCCCGAAATGTCGTGGTCTTTTTGTCTTTTACATACCATACGATGGATGAAGTCCAAAACAAGCCAAAAGAAGTTCTCTGTATGTATTCAATACAGTTCATACAGCTGTAAGAAGTGATGGGCCATTACAGTTTCTCTGCTCAGAACGGAGCTGAGAACTGCAAATGTACTTACTTTGTTCAAAGTGTGATAACAACCAGAATATGAGGGCAATGCAGAGCGTCACTATGGTGATCAAAATCCACAGAATAGGCTGAAACGTATGCAAGAACGCAAAGCGGAAACTCGGACCATGCCTTGGAACGAGGAATGTCTGGCAGTAGTGTGTCCAAGGGATGGTCAGGTCAAACTCTTTCATTATTTCTCTCTCTATGTATATGCCACAGAAAGCAATGTCAGCTAATTTCTGCGACATGACCCCCACAATCCCATCAGACCAAGAGCCATTTGCATCATGGTGACCCCACATGTCTCCACCATGTAAATCTTGCAGTTGCCAAGTAAAGTTGAGTCTCCTGGAGAGAGCAAGGAATATAGCCATTTCTACGCCATCTGGAACTCCTGAAAGGGGAGTTAACTTTGTAGTCTTCCTGTAAAGAATTTATGCAATTCAAATGATAGATTAATTGTTAGGTAACTGGTAAAAAAAAATGGTAAAGCTACCCCCCTAGCAGACCGTGGAGGCCCACAGGGTTGTGGGATATCGAAGTTTCCACATTTTCTAAACAATCAGCTCAGAGATGGCGGTGAGGTTGTGAGCCTTACAAGCCGGCTGCCCTCTGCTCCACAGGAAGATCCCTGGTACTCATTTCTGTTAGAGGCTGAGTCGACCCTAGGGCCTTAGTGAGGCTGGAAGGATTAGGTAAATCAGACAAATTCACCTAATTGGGACTCCAACCCACGACCTTAAGGCTTGTGGCATAGTGCCTCAACCAACTACACTACTGCATGCCCCGCCTTTTAAATGTACAGTATATATGAATTTTCCATGACGTCTTCCTAATAACAACATTAGATATTGATAGAAAGGGATTATATAAAAACACAGAGCGACCTGAACAACTGGATGACACTAAGAGTCCTATTCATCAAACAACTGAACCGTGACGAGGTAGACACTCATCTTCCTTTTAAGAGAAGCAGTACAAAGGACACGAACAAAACTGGTTCTAGATTTTAGCAAAGTTTTTTAAACCACACTTGTAAATAAATTAATTATAATAATTTATAAATATTTTAATAAATTCAAGCATATTGCTGTAATTGTTAAAGGTGAAGATTTTATATTCATGATATTATAATAGTATTGTTTGTGTGTACTGACAATGACCAATCACATTGCAATAGTAGTTTCCGCATGTATTGATATGTCCTTCTGAAGATGGTCACTCCAACCGAAACATGTCAAGGATGAAAGATTAAAAAATGAGAAAAAACATTTATCAATCGCACGGGATGGAGTTGATAATCTTTTATACTATAAAATTGTTCTGTCTTTTTATAACACAATAATTTTGGGTAAGAAATTTTCTTCAGTCTTACCCGGTGGTAAAAAGCCACCGTGCTTTACATTCTTCCATTTGTTGTAGTAGGAAAATGGTGGACAGTGAAATGTAGCCACACGAAGTGTCTGACCCTGCAAGTTAGGCAGCTCTCTGTGCACTATGTCATGATCTGTTGACATATGTTGGAAACTGAGGTGGTGTGGTGAAATCAGATGAAAAACTGAACTGCAGTTCGCCACCACCACATACACTGAAACGTTTGCAAATAGGGGTGCTTCATGCAGAAGTTCCTGAAGTGAGCCTGGGATCTGCAAATGTATCAAAATACACTGCAGCAATAGCAACAAGTAATTCTGAAATTTCAACTATAGGTTTACTTGAGAAGTTCTGAGCCTTGTATCATAGCAAAAGATGCATTAATGTCTTCACAAGAGTCTGCCTCTGAATCCCATAATGAGACAGCTGAATACAGCAAACACCATAATACTGCACCAAGTCATTTTGCCAAGTGTACATGTACACTGTCCTCATAACTTGTACTCTTCTCCAAGTATAATTAGAATGATCAAGTCAACGAGGATGAGGTGGGCATGCCATGTAGCACGTATGGGGGAGAAGAGGAATGCTAATAGGATATTAGTGGGAAAGCCAGAAGGAAAGAGACCACTGGGAAGACCAAGGCATATGTTGGTGGACAATATCAAAATGGATCTTCCAGAGATAGGATGGGATGGTGGCTCAGATAGGGACCAGTAGAGGGCTCTTGTGAACACAGTAATGAACCTCTGCGTTCCACAGAATGCTGGGAAATTCTTGAGTAGCTGCAGAATTTGCGGCTCTTCAAGAAGGGCTCAGCTCCATGAGTAAGTAAGTAAGCACATGTAGATTGTATAAATATACTGTAAGCATTTTTAGTATAATGCCTAGCAACATTAAGGTCCTACTACAGTGTAAATCACTACAGCCTGGAACTTGATATGATTATGTAACTTGGATTCGTTTAGACTGGATGTAATACTGCATTTACCAAACTCACCAGCACCAGCAGCCGTTGGTAGTGTTGAGAAGAAATAATAATATCCGTGATGATGCTTGCATTCTGCGCTACAAACATGCCCACAGCAAACCCAGGGCAGTGACCTCCACTGACAGGGACTGGGCTAGCTGCAATCACTCTTCCAATCACATCCCATGCCAAGTTGCTGCCATCACCCATCACATAAGCACAATACGAAGGGCCATGGAACACTTGTTGTGTTAAGGCCACTGCCATCTTGTGTAGGCTTTCTCCAGAATCTTCTTTAATGGCCAGTAAGGCTAGAGTGCTAGCCGGCAGAAGAATAATTTGCCACGACCACTGCCAACCAACAATATTTGAGAATCTCTAAGCACACTTTCCCTCAAATTAGGAAAAATTCTGCGCAAAAGCACTCATATCACCATAATTTTGTTGCTGTCAGTTATACAGGTACAAAAGTATCAAACAAATTTGTATAACAAACATAACAAACAAATCAAAACCTGACTGAGGAGGAAATTAAGAGGAGATTGAACCATTCAGTCCAGAACCTTTTGTCTTCTCATTGCTGTCCAAAAACATAAAAATTAGAATAAACAATACTAAAATTTTGTCTGTGGTTCTGTATGGATGTGAAACTTGGTCTTTGACATTAAGGGAGGAACATAGACTGAGGGTGTTTGAGGAGAATATTGGGACTGAAGGAGGATGAAGTGACAGGAGGTTGGAGAAAACTGCATAATGAGGAGCTTCATAACTTCTACTATTCTCCAAGTAGAATTAGAATGATCAAGTCAAGGAGGATGAGGTGGGCAGGGCATGTAGCACGAATGGGGGAGACGAGGAATGCATATAGGATATTGGCAGGAAAGCTAGAAGGAAAGAGACCACTGGGAAGACCAAAGCATAGGTGGATGAACAACATTAAAATGGATCTTCAAGATATAGGATGGGATTGTGAGGACTGGATTGATCGGGTTCAGGATGGGGACCAGTGGAGGGCTCTTGTGAACACGCTAATGAACCTTCGGGTTCCATAAAATGTTGGGAAATTCTTCAGTGGCTGAAGAATTGGCAGCTCCTCAAGAAGGGCTCAGCTCCATGAGCAAGTAATATATAGAATGTCCCATTAAAATTTTAACAGTGATAGAAAGTTTTACTTATAATGTAGTTCCCCCCCAAAGTTGTCTCCACCTTGTCAAGGTGGTGGGGCTTGCATGACACTGTGACCTGAAGAGCTATGCCAACGGTAGTTTAACTACTGGTAAGGTCACCCATGCTGGAAATGTCAAAGGATAAAGTCCAGACTAAGACAGTTACCCTGGTCCTCCAGGTTGGGGGTTGGGCATGAGGTTAACAACCTCTTCCTGTAAAAAGAAATTGGTTCAGAAACCAAACAACCAGACTCGAGTCATCATGTGTGGGTCCATTTCTATGGCAGCACGCATTGGTTGTGGAGACTGGTTGTAGAGGAGGCCAAGGATCACCCAGTGCTGTAGCGCCAAGTAATAGGTAGGTAGGTATAGTGTAGTTGCAAATAATTATATGCGTCTGCATGTGGTGCATATGTATATATGAAATACTTACCATAGCGGAGGTTTACAACTGCATGCATTGGACTTGGAAATGTTCCTGTGACCAAGTAAAGAGTTATCTGCCGCTATTTCTTCTGTTTGTTTCATTCTAGGACATCATTCCTCACCTGCGACTGATTAATTATAAATGTATATACTGAACAGCAGCCACTGTATGTGGTAGTATGATTTGGGCAAAGATAACATACAAACCACTGAACTGCTTTAGATGTTAAAACAGCATGTTTTTAAAAATGCAGTGTTTGCACTGATTAACTGATGTAATTATTCAAACTGTGTCTAAAATATATTTCCTTTTGTATGGCCATCATCTTTTTATTGACTGTAAAATCAATAAGACAGTAACTTAAATTACTAATGAGTCTTCATAGTTAAATAATGTGAGGGCTTTGTGAATACAACTGCAGTTCAATACTGGTTGGGGTCATAAAAATTTCTCATCTTATTGCCACGTCCAAAACGGCCATGGAACCCATTTCTTATCTGCTGAGTACTGGAGGTTCTTTCTTCACTGCAGCTTCATTCTGGTAGTGCCACAGCTGAGAACTATAGAGCTTTATAGTTCTGGCAACACATCTGCATGCTGTCATTGCTAGACATGCAGTATTAATTTGTAAAAAATCATAAAGGTATACAGAAAATGTTACAGCATGGAAGCGCACAGATTTGGACATGAATAACGCATTCCTATGACAGCTTGAAGCTTAAATGACACCCCAAAATTCATAATAGACATCACATCTTTCAGGATATCTTATCTATGTTTTCTCTCACCAGAGTGACAGATGTACACTTGAAGTGAGACACAGTTCTCACCTGGTGTTTATGGGGGATGCTGCATTCTGGGATATGACACGGTATAGTCTGGTGGAAATTTTGGAGGAACATGCTGCCTCCACATGCAGGGTAGAAGAGTTTAAAGGATGACAATATTTATTATCTACCATTGTAACAAGATATCACTATAGGAGGTGGTTACATCAATCAATCAATTGGTTAGAGTATTGATCTTCCAGAATGTTACCATGTCTATGACATCATAATTAATTACACTAGATCTTACAATTTCCAACAGCTCATGAAATACTCTCTTTTCGAAAGTTGGCAGTATTCCGGTTATGACAATTTTACAATATATGTGAAGCACCTACAAGGTGTCTAAAAATTCTTTACATGAAAGATATCTACCCCACACTACTAGTTCTCAAATAATAAACAGGAAATTATTGATTCTGTTCTGGATCAGAGGAAATACCACTCGAGATTCTTGTAACCATTAAAACACACATCTACACATCAAAATATATATATTCCAGAACAAACTATACAATACAATTAATAGAATATCATCAGTCACAACCCGTACTTCACAGTACACATTCTGTGATTTCATAAGCCTTCAATCATTGTGAAAAAAGTAATTCTGTGATGTTCCACACTATCTACTCAGGCATGTAAGCCTAGAAGACTAGATCTGTAGAATACAATGCACTGTGTAACACCAAAATACACTTCTAAATTATAAATCACTTTCCATTACAGTGCGTGTTACATTACACACTGTAAACATCACTGTCCATGTTTTTCACAATGTCATAAAATACGAATATTAGAATTACATCAATGACAATATATGTGTCACTATACACACCAACTGATTAGCAGACGAATGGACACTTTAATTCTAAATACTTGAAAACACTACAACACAAAACATACAACACTGTATATTCGTATTATACCAAAACTATAAACTGAGATTAGAGGACTGTCTCTAGAGGAATTCTGCATTTTTTTTTTTTTTTGAGTTTATCTTCTTACAAGCACTTCTACTGATGCAAACAAAACAGTAATATGATGGTCTATACTACTTAACCATACATGTAATCTTGAAAGGCTGGGTGATAACATCAGAGTCCATCCTGTATCACGCCATAAATGAATTTGCAAAATAAAATTCAACTGCCCTTATTGTATACATTATGACACAATTTCAACACATAACTGTGCATATTTTTCAAAAAATTATGACACATGACTGCAATAATGTCATTAATCCTACCTTGTGTTTCACTATAGACACCATATTCTTATGACCATATATATTTTTGATGCAACAATAAATGTTCATTAGTAGGGAAACTGTTGATTCTTTCATCTGAAAAAGGTACATCACTCAACAGTCTTCCAACCACAACTTCACACATTATACCCATCACAGGAAGCTAAGTTGATACAATAATAAGGAATAAATTAACGATGATTATGTCCACTTTTGGTATTCCAACAAAACTAAGTAGAATAATTAAATTAACCATGACAGAAACAATCAAGTTAAAATTCAGAACCAGTTAACAGAATGCTTTAAGACAAACCAAGGATTAAAACAGGGTGATAGTTTGGCACCATCGCTACTTCTCGTTACTATCAGTTTTTAGATCAAAGGATATACACCGAGTGATTAAAACAAAAATATATAAAACAACGATAAGACCGGTGCTTTATTATGGATCTGAGGGTTGGACACTAAACAAGAAAGAGGAATCAGTCATCAATTCTTTCGAGAGGAAAATCCTAAGACGAATTTATGGACCAATAGAAGAGAATGGGATATGGAGAATAAGATATAATAAAGAGCTATACAAATTATATAAGGAGCCAGAGATCTCAGTGACGATAAAGCTTAAAAGATTGCAATGGGCTCGGCATGTACACAGAATGGATAAGGAGAATATTATACAGTACAATAGGTGGTAGGAGACGTGCTGGGAAACCAAGAACTAGATGGATTGATGCGGTGGAAGAAGATGCAAAGAAGTTAATGGGCGTAAGGAACTGGAAGAGAGCAGCGCAGAATAGAGAGGAATGGAGGGCCTTGATAAGGGAGGCCAAGGCCCAACATCGGGCTGTTGCGCCATAGAAGAAGAAGAAGATGTAAAAACAAGAACATCTTCTCCAATGGCAACTTGGACTTCACTTAAACTCTGTCTTCTTACAAGTACTTACACTGATGCAAACAAAACATGTATGTCATGCTGTCTTCTAACTTACTCACACATCTAATATTTAGAGGTCAGATAGGAAACTACACCCTGGTGTCTGTCACACCAAAAATGTAGTTTAGCATCACGATCAGGTAAATATATCTATCACTGAATCTATGCTTATATTGCCAGAAAATGAACTATTCTTGTAGGTTAAAATGGTGGTAGCAGAGTATCTGTATATTGTTTGTGATGAATTTCATTAACATAATCAGAGTGTCTGTCACCTCAGATAACAAGGGCTGTTTAACATTTCTAATTTGCTTACAAAAACTTCAAAACCACTTGTGGGGGCTCTGTATATAGATACAAATATTTATGACAGATAATTCACATCCAAGTTCAACAGCACCCTTAGTCCATGTTAATTTCTGTGATATTTTATATCAGTCAACATATGAAATTATACTCAAGTCTTCTTCTACAAAATTCTGTCTACAGTATTAATCCTCACGACAAAGTGTTCCAAAAATGAATCTGAAACTGTCAACAAACAAACATCTCTCAACCTGCTAAATGTATGGGAAAGAAAATAATGACAGCGTCTTGAAACAGGAAAATAAATTTTGGATTTGGAGATCCGAATTGCCCTTTTTAAATTTCACAATTATCTTCTGTTGCTCTTAGAGTTTCACATGTCCGTTCACAGCACAACACTTTCAATAAATAATTCAATAAAAAAATCTGCAAACACAGTGAACCGAAAGATGAAACAAATCCCAAGTTTGGAAACATAAAAACTCACAATTTCATTCATGTGCGAGTGACCAATCTTCGGAATCATAATCTCTCTGACAGGTCTGTTCGAAGTCCATAAAGATGGGAATCAACAGCTTTCCCGTTTACCGCTCCCTTTTGGCATGAGCTGGAACACCGCCACAGCATTCACCTCCAGGTACTTGGATAGTTCTCCTATGCATAATGATACATAAAGTTGCTTGGGTTCTATCTATTCAAAACTCATCCCTCTCAGAAAAGTCAACACGATGCACACATTTCGTTCCACGCGAACAAGAGATGCATATGAAGGGGGACCCAAAAATAACCGGAATTTATTTTTATTTTTTATTTTTGCATTTTTATTGAACTGTATATTAGTCCCCTTCAAAGTATTGTCCATGTGCATTAATGCACTTGTCCCAACGCTTTTGCCACTGCTCAAAACAGTGCTGGAATTCTTGAGGCTGGATACTGTTCAAAGGCTTTAGCGTGTTTTATTTGACTTCATCCACATCACGGAATCGCTTTCCTTTCAGACTTCTCTTCATCCGTGGAAACAAAATAAAGTCCGACGGAGCCAGGTCGGGTGAGTAAGGTGTATGAGGCACAATCACCATGCTGTTGCTTGTCAAAAACTGTCCGACCGTCAAAGCTGTGTGGGCTGGCCCTATGGCCCTATGTACAAACTTCGTTGTCACTTTCTTACATTCCGTTCGAGTACCCAATACAATTCCATCTTGATCACAAACATTATAACACGCACTTCCAACGCAAATCTATGTGTAGGCAAACATCCAATCATTTGCAGATTACAAATACATTGTATTACCTATTAGAAATTACGAACACAGAATGAGCTTGCACTCAATAGAAGACGCATAACATCTATTAAAATGCGTATTTTGATGGAAGTAATACACTATCGTTACATTTAGCTTTAATGTGAACACATCCTTCACTATATACACCGCCTATATACGCATAACTGAACAGAATTATTTAACTTATTTATACTATGCCTCCTTTGTGACATTATCTCGTCCATTTTGAAGGTCTACTGGCGCCAACATTTGAATCCGAAAGTACCCAGATTGTGCAGCAAAATTTACCATATTACCATATATTGCTCATTCGATGATAAAGTTGGAGGCGACATGTTTTTCCGTAACGCTGGTTGACTTTCACGACCACTGCTGAGGGAATCTCTAATCCTACACTTCTACATACTTTTTTTTCCGGTGATAATTGCAGCTTTAACGCGTCAAACTCCGGGCTCGCCGTTGTCATAATTCCAACTATTGTCAACAGAGCGAGAGTGTTCCTAGGTCACTCTGCCATCTATTGAATACTGGTGGAACCTATCTGCTATATCTCGACGACTATTGGCACGTGATGACTCAAATAATCGATTTTCAAGGAAGACCTCTAGTCTTGTGGCGCCTACTGGCAACATTTTGAATCGCATTGGCTCCCTTCAACCGTGCCAGTTTTTTCTTGCACTATTCTTTCAGAGATTTAAGAATTGTTACCACTATTTGCTATTAAAATGTGGTAGAAGATTGCTGTTTGATTGAAATTATCAAGGAAAAGGTGAGATAATAATTGTAACACAAAATCCTGTCTACATTGTAGGATCTTTCTTGAAAAGCTTATAACATCATGCCAAATTTTTCGGTTGTAAATATCGTATTGTTCTCTCATTATCACACACTCAACAAGGCTATCTATTCCGATGAGGATTTCAGAACAGAACTATGATTGCATTTCCCACCTTTCCCGACTACGACATTTTAACAATATTAGAGGAACAGTAAAAGGTAAAGGTGTCCCTGTAACAGGCCGTGGAGGCCCGTGGGGTTGTGAGAGATCGAGGTTCTCACATTTTCTAGACAATCGGCTCACAGATGGCGGTGGAGCTGTCAGCCTTACGCACCGGGCGTCCTTTACCTCCAGGAAGATTCCTGGTACTGATTTCTGTCAGAGGCTGAGTCGACGCAAGAGCCATAGTGCGGTTGGAAGGATTAGGTAAATTGAAAAGATCCACCTCGTCGGGATTCGATCCCGCGACCTTCCGGCTTGTAGCATAGTGCCTCAACCAACTACGCTATCGCGTGCCCCATTAGGTGAACAGTAAACCTATAAGCTATAAATTTCCGCATCACGTAATTTTCCCAAACAATTATAATTGCAATATTATGATAATTAAATGTAATATTAGTATTAAATAATAATATTAAATATGTAGCTTTAATTATAAACAACTTTTTCTGATCTCTTCTGTGTCCTGATGCTGGTTATCGTATTGCCCTGCCTTACAGCAGTTTTTGATATGTCAGCGGAACTGTTAACTGCCCAGTTTCCTGATCAGATTCGAAGCCCTGAACGTGAAGAAGCAGGATATGACAATATGGTGCTTAAGCAGGACTCCAGCAGATCTCACGACGCTGCGATACATAATTATGGACCAGTGGTGAAATTATGTATGCAAGAAAAATCCAGAAGAAAAAAACTCCGAGAAAACTTTCTCCCGTGCCACTTCGTTCACAATTAGTCTAAATGGAATAAGCCAGAACTGAACCCGAGCCTTCACAGTAAGATTCCAGCGCTTGACATCCAGAGCTTATTTAAATCCGGATAAAAATATTTATGACACTTTTATTCACTCTGACACTGACAACTCCGTTTAGTTCCTTGCTGGAGACAAATGTTCCTCAAGATGCTGGCCAACATTTACCTTCGTGAACAATGGAGATCCTCCATGTGGAACACAGAAGCTGTCCCCTTTGTAACGGATAATTGGTACCGACAGCACAAAAGCCTTTGAGCACAATGTAAGCAATCTTCATGTTGAATGCCCAGCGGCTTCTTCTCTCGTCTTGTCAATAAGTGGGCAAGGCAGGCAAGATCTACGCCACCCTCGCGGCACAAGTGTCTGAAAACACACGATTCCAGGGCTTTTGAGCGATTTGTCTACAACCTCATAATTTGTACCCTTCACCCGACAATATTACGATAAAGATTGGCGAGGTGTGTAGCATGAATGGGTACATGAGGAAGACTTTCATCCTCTGCATATAATGTCTTTGAATCCGTTGAAAATTAATCGACTTTTCGGAGAAACATATCGCTTCCTTCTTCACGGTCAGTGAATAAGCTAAGCAGAAATTTGTACCTGCTTCATGCTGGTTCTTCGCTTGGCTTACTCGTTGATGCTGAAGATGGAGTGACATATTCCTCCGAAAAGTTGGTTGATTTTCAACGGACTGCATGACGCGACATTCCAGAAGACACATCTTCCTAAAAAAAAACGCTGTTATAACCTCAAATCCTAAAGAGAGTAAATTTTGGTGCGCAGATGTGAAAGAAGGGGTCGACATGGAAGGCCCAGGCTAAGGTGGAAGAATGGTATTAAAACCGACTTGAAAGAAGCAAAGACCTAGGTTGTGACGGTGTGGAGTGGATTCAATCACTGAACTCCGTGAACACGATACTGTATCTTTGTCCGAACTGTCAAGTGTCGGCTTCTCCACGAGGGCGCTGTAGCATCAGTTGCTTTGTGTGAACACGTTTATTTTCTCCGATATTTAATAACTGATGTGCGATACCCAGGATAAATACACATGTTACAGCCTTGTAAAGGCTGGTCTCCGTTTTTTTCTTTGGGGAAAATAATAACCTTCAAGGTAGAATGTTAACACGTAAGTCACAACGCACACAAAAATATTCTATAAAATATTTTCACATGTGTACAACTGTAATGGGTAGTTATTATTAAACAGAATAGATCATCTAATTTACCATTCTAAAAAGCATATCTTAATCCAAATATCCGTATCGGATATCTGTGCAAGTATCAGACCCGTGGTGCACGTCTGATTACAGTGCAACGGTTAAGCGAAAATGCATTCACAAAAACAGCCACAAGTTCACGTGGCGGATTCTGACATTTACATTCCGCGATCCGCCACTCTCGTGAACGCTAAAATAACATCTCTTGTCTATATGTTCGCTCACACTTTGTCGTGTTCACTCTATGTTTATTTCGGTTAAAAAATTCGCTACATGCTTCATGACAAGCCGAAACACGTAGCGAAATTCTGCTTTTAACCTAAATAAACGCACAATTAACACGATAAAATTGTAAACGAATTATTTGGTAGTAGATTTGTTGCGTCGACGGAAAAAACAAATATAGACAGACAGAAAGATAGATAGATAGACGGGCAGACAGACAGACAGACAGACAGACAGACAGACAGACAGACAGACAGACAGACAGACAGACAGACAGACAGATAGATAGATAGATAGATAGATAGATAGATAGATAGATAGATAGATAGATAGATAGATAGATAGATAGATAGATAGATAGATAGATAGATAGATAGATAGATAGATAGATAGATAGATAGATAGATAGATAGATATATATATATTGAGAACAGAAGAGGATGCACTCCTTGAAGCATATCTCAAGTGTTCAGTTTTACTGAGAGAGAGAGAGAGACCAGAGCATAAGCTCTGCTTTGAAGATTTGCGAAAAGCGCCGAAATTTGTGAAACTACTAAATTAGCTGTAACAATTATTCAGGTCCATTCACTGGTAGGATGCAGGCTTCATTGCGTGTCACTTCCGCACACAATCGGTGTCTAGTCAGATTAAAATATGGCCTTCAGCCCTGAAATATGCTTTCTGCAGCCAACAAAAGCAGATCTGTTTAAGGGTTTAACACAAACAATGAGCATATCGAGGATATAGTTGCCTGTGGGAAACACGACATTCGGAGACGCACTATATTCTGAAAATAAAACATCGGCATAAAGGACATCACCACCAGCGTAACCAACATCACGTCTCCAACGTCATTCTGTTTCAAGAGTCAGTTCTATCTTCTCGAATATGAAAGTGAAGTGAGGTTTCGCAGAAGCAAGCAGTAACCAACCAGAGAAAGCAGGCTTTGCTTCATACCTGCTTGACGCTGGTTTCTTGCTTGGCTTATACTTCTACCCTGAAGATAGAGGCGAAATGTTCCTCCGAAACACCGGTAGACTTGCAGCGGTCTATACGGCGTCATATCCCACAATACAGAACACATCATAGCCATCTCTGTGAGAACCTCAAGTCCTACGTAATTTAGTTATTTCATCTTAGGAATTCTTAAATCGTATGAGACAACTCATGTAGGCATATGTGTAAAATGTAATGTAAATTCTAACAACGCTCCTCGTGGTTTTTCTCAGTCCCTCCATGCAAATTACGGCATAGCATGTAAGTAAAATTCGGGTTGAATTCTGTTAAATGCAACACGGTTTTAATAATGAAATGGAGCAGAACTATTATATTGTGACATGTAAATCCATTGCTAAGCAACGGCTTGTTGAAGCACGTTTCCGAGACGACCAGCTGGAATCCAAGAATCCGGATGGAATTTACGGGATAATAAAGCTAACAGATAATTTACCTGTGAAATATATATCTAAACCATATATTAAATTCTGAAAGTCATCTTGTCACTGTACTGTAGACAATTCGATTTTTCTATATCAGCGTTGTATTTAATTGCCGAAGAGATAGTGGGTGCATAGTTAGCACAAGTCTCTCTCGCCAGTACGCTGACTTTTATGAAGTTTGCCAAAGAAAACCATCAAATATTATTTCATTGTCCAGTGTTTTCGAATATGTTATCTGATTATTAGCAGAATGTAAAATCTGGTCCTGTATTTTGGTTCAAATCTTTCTCGACATCCGAAACGTCTTGCACTTCCTGCACAGCGGCTGTACAGTCAACATACTTCAGTAAACATCCACGCATAGTGAATAATCTTCGACTATATTTGTTTTTCTTCCCTGGTAGTAAGGATTCAAAAGCAATTAGATTCTGTTCGAAGGAATCCAGTAAATTGGTGGCTCAGTACAGCTCCTGTTTGGTTACAAACTGAAATGTTTCCTTAGCAATTTTCATATCTCAGCTCTCAATTCAGGTAACGTGTGTTCATAATGGTGGGTGTTCATATTTAAAACTATTTTCCGGTACATGAGGTTAATATGACTTCTTCAAGGTTGATTATTACAGCTGATTGTTAGAACTTCGAGACTGAGGACTAAATTTGTATATAGAGGACACCGGGACACATATTTCTGTAAAATAAATAATATGTAACAAAGGGTCGTACGTCTATTATTAAGAAAGGGTTGTAAGTGTATTTTCATTTTATTCACTGTGTGCTAGTGTGTCCATTGTTTGTGTAGTTTTGTGTGCTGTGTTTTGTTTGAGTTTGGTGTGTTATTTTGTGTGATGTGTGTCATTTGTGTGTTGTGTCTTATTGTAGTACCACTGCCACCGCGCAAAATCCCATTTGCAGTTTAAATAAATAATAATAATAAGAAGAAGAAAGCAGAAAATTTGCCGCGGGCCGGATCGAATACTTTCGCGACATAATTTGCGCACCGGCCGATCAGATGGAAACTTGCAGGTATGACAGGAGTGACAACACATAAATTTTCCATACGCACACAAATGAAAAGGTCCCGCCTAAAGGCTGCAGTTCGTGATAAACGGGCGGTTTCAAGGCCCTACTGGCACAATACTGAAGCCGTACGGGTAGCGCTTTGTGACGGGGGAGTTTGAAATTGTATGCAGGCTCTTTAATGTTGTGAATGAAAATTATGAACAAAATTCACAATGTAAAGCAATATGGACAATAAATTTATTATATCAGGATTCAAGTCTAGGAAGGAAATTTGAAGTAACTTGAGCGAAGATCTCTCCATCACATGTCAGAGACAAGTGACTGCCGGTGTGTTCACTGCAGGCAACCAATAGCGACTCTTCAATAGTGTTAACACATCTCGCCTTATGTGACGTAACTGTGGTTGTAGTCTTGTGTTAGGAGCGGCCTCCTGCAGTGACCTTAAGAGAGGGCCTTTTTTAACAAGCTAGACTCTCAATGCCACATCCAAGGCACTTACCGATGAAAGAAATAGGAACATGTAGGCTAACTCACGCTGAGCTTTCGCACCGCATCGCCTCACTTGATGGCAAACCCCTCCTGAGAGCTGCCAGGCAGGTCATGGAGTTTGTGTGGAAGATGTCTTCTATTGTAAGCAGAATGAAGAATGTCATTTCAATCTGATAATCAGGAAGGAGACAGCCGACATAGTGGTAAAGCTCCTGATATTTTTAATATAGTTCATCTATGCGCGACGCATTACACGAAATTATATGTAATATATACTAATTAGTGTACTAGATGGTATTTGTTGACCGCTACTGTGGTCTAGTGGTCAGAGTTCCTGGTTACAGATACTATGTTCCCGGGTTCAATTCCCGGCGCTACAAGATTTTCTGAGAAGTAGTGGGTCTGGAACGGGGTCTAATCAGCCTGGTGAGGAAAATTGAGGAGCTATTTCAAGGAAATAGTGGCTCCTGTCTAGAAAACCAAGATTAGCGGCCGTGGGGATCCGTTGGGCTGACCACGCGACACACTCTATCAGCAAAAGTTGGCACTAACTTCGCCGACAAGCGGCGGTCGCTCGGTCGGTATAGTTCGCTTGCGGACTACACGCCACGGAGTATATATTTTGTTTGCTTATTAGGAACTTGTTTGCATTTATTGAACATGTTACATGACTAAATATTGTTGTTTTAATAACTGTGAACTGTGAAGCCCTCTTTGCACATAGCTGTAAACTTTTACAGTCTTGGTGCAGATGTCCGTTCTGATACATTATAAAGAAGTACATTCCATTATGCTGACATGCCAGTTGTTCGGAACCACAACTGTACAGAGATTAAGACAGACGTGTCTTTCGCTGATCTTGTCAATAAAAAAGCTGAAAGAACTGATGTAACGACAGGCATATTGCAGTGCTTGACGATTGTAGCTCAGCGTCATGAGTAATATCGACGCGTCATGGTGGGAGCCGTCAGGACGCGGCGCCACGTGTCTCTTTCTAGCTCTGAATTTCTTTTACCTGTTATTACTGGCAGGGCGTCAACTTGGCGACACTAGATTATGTTCCTTGATGACTCTCATGATGCCTCCAGATTGCACGCAAACATACATGAGCAGATACCGGGGCTGTATTACGGCTTCGCGCCATCTCACAAACATTTTCTTCTGGGTTTCAAAAGTCAGTATTTCCATAGAAGAGGAATATCTTTTAAACGGTGAACTGAACGAACGTACGTGTAGTATAAAATTGGTTGCAATAAGAATTGCTGACTTCTGTATAATTTTTTCATCTTCGGGCAGACAGACCGAGTAGCTTCATCTCAGCGTTAATCGTCTAACTTTTATTTGCGAGGCATCCGGTTCGAATCTCGGAAATTATATTGTATACTTTTGTCGCCGCTTTCTTCACATACTCTATGTAAAGACCGTAACAAACGCCATGCAGTTGCGACCCATTCTTCGTGTCAGAGAGTAGCTGGTTCCAGTATTCCAGACATTTCATTAAATAACATATATAGAGAATATTTAGATCACAAAACAAAGAACTGTTCTATCTTCAGGGACATAACGCCTTATAGTCCGTTGAAGGCGAAAAGACGTTTCGGAGGAACATGTAGCCTCGATCTTCATGTTCGAAGAAGAAGCCATGCAAGAAACCAGCGGTATGTAGGTCTCAAGCACAGCAGACGGCGACAAGTTCCTCAGGTGTGTCTGTTGACTTTCAACGGACAACAAAAAAACTCCCGTGGCCTGTAGTCCGCAAGCGAACTATACCGACAGACTAACGGACTACATGGAAGATAATACTCTCCATAATTACCGCTGTATAAAATATAACCCTGCATACAACGAAGACGTAGAGGGACCGCGATTTTCGAATGACGGTAAATATGCAACACAATATACAGTCCAATTTATTTCTGGTCGCTGAGCTGCGAGCGAGGCACGATTAGTAGGAACTGTATTACTCCTGAACAGGCAGTTTACAAAGACAAGGATGCTACATTGCAATTAGTCACAGTCCACTGGATCACAACTGTTCTTCATTTTCTGTTAGTGAATTCGGCCAAATTCAGTGCTCAACCAGATCATACCGGCTAAGTCTAAAATACAGGGGCATGCTCTCATATGTAATGAACATTGGATGTTGAAACACCTTCCTTTCCCTTTAAAGTATTGCATTTTATATATATGCATTCATTTGTTCGTTTATTTGTAATTCATTTAATGACACTGTCAGTAACTCGAGTTCTATAACGTCACAAGGTAGGTCTCCATGTAATCTATTCTTTATTTGTATTCGATTTTAAGCAAAAATGGAACATATTAACAAAAATATATATCAAGAGTCATGAAAATCTGTTTAGCTGTTCTCGTGTTCATACATAATGAAGCAAATAAACACTTTTTTCTTCAAATTCACTGGGTAAAAAAATTTAAAGCTACCCCTGTAACAGGCCGTGGAGGCCCATAGGGTTGTGAGACGTTGAGGCTCCCAAATTTTCTAGACAATCGGCTCACAGATGGCAGTAAGGTTGTCAGCCTTATGTACCGGGCGCCCTTTACCCCCAGGAAGACTCCTGGTACTCATTTCTGTTAGAGACTGAGTCGACACCAGGGCCATAGTGCGGCTGGAAGGATTAGGTCAATTGAAAATAATCCAGTGACCTCATCGGGATGCGAATCCGCGACCTTCCCGCTTGTAGCATAATGTCTCAATCAACTACGCTACCGCGTACCCCATTTCGACGTCACTGGGAAGAAACTAAAATGAACAGGAACACAGAGCACGTCTTGTAAAAATTTTATTACGTTTACTTAAAAAAAATTAGAATGAGAGGAGAGGAGAGCTAAGACGTCCGCTTGCAATTTGATGCTTTGGTATGCGTCGTTTCGCTGCCCCTCGTTGCGTTAGCATCTTACAAAGACATAACGGTAACCATATCACTTTTAAAGAAAGAAAATTGTCACTAAACGTCACCAGAGTGCATACCATTTGCGACTAAATTTACAACGAAACAGTCCAATTTCTTTTCAAGAACTAAGCTCGTAAAGCATAACAAAATAATTTATCGACCAAAGTCAACATTAATTTATTATCATGTTCAATACGATATGAGTTTATGTCTGTAGGAGCATGTTTACTGAATTCGCTAATACTTGTAAACCAAGGAATATTTTAAAGATCTTGTTACGGTGTATATTTGAAAAAATCTCGCCCAGCGAAACAACATCTCGCGTTATCATTACTACCCCAGGTTTGTGTAAGGGAGATAAGGCGAACGCCCAGTTTTCCCTTCGGAGAAGAAAACAAAGTCCAGGCATTATTTATTATTGTTGCAGGAGTGATTTATACGAAGTTAAACACATACCCCAGCGACTGTTTTTATGGCACCATGGCAGATTGTGGCTGCGAGTTTGGTTAGCAGATAAGTCGCTTGTAAAACACTGTTTGTTTTAACATAATCATAAAACTTTGTGGCAAGAACAGAGCAGCTTCGAAAACGCAGCATGAAAATTGCGTTTTTACAAGAAGATTAGACTTAAAGTAGTTTACATGGCGTGCCACAGACCACTCAGTGCCCATGCCACAAATAAAAAGTATTCACAGGAAAGAAGCACAATAAATATAAAGGCATTGCAGTTGGCACGGGCAATTTAGGGATCCAACGTATTGGTGCAAGCCCTACAGCGTGTTTCGGTAGTTTGCTTCTACAGACTAGGCTACGGGCTGGACGACTGAGGTACTAGATTTCTGTTTTCTCCACAGCGTCCAGCCTGAGTGTAGGGCCCACTCAGCCTCCTATCTATGGGTTATAAGGATCTCTTCGCCGGAGTTAGGTAAATGGGCGTGAAGCTGGCCACTTAACAGCGTCTGGTTCCGAGGTTAAGAATGAGTGAAGCTACACCTCCGCTCCGGTTACTCCTTCATGGCGTGATACTTAAGTAGAGGGACAAATTTACCTCACTACAAGCCTATGTTTCGTCTACATTGCTATGTTACTGTTTCGCAGCAATTGTCTATTGGCAACTTTTAGAATTTACTGCGGGGTGGTCAGAAATGTCGTCCAGCAAAACCCAAACTTGTTTGTCCTCTCTTGCAGAAGAACGAGTCTTGAACCGGGAAGCCAATGTAACGATATTATGATTCATTCCCAGACGCAAAACTCGTAATAAAAGATAAATGATTATACCAGGAGAAACTGGGATTTGTAGCTGATATAAAGCAGTTTGTTTCCATAATTTTATGACTTAACTTTTATTACAAACCAAGCTGGTGGTACACCGCTTGCAGGAGGCAGTTACTTGAACCAGAACCCGGGCTGACAGGCCTGTATCAGACTGAGAGCCTCGTACCCAGTTCATATTTTCGTCAGAATAATACCTGCAATTAGGCCGAAACAGCGATTTGCCCTCAACCATTCATTGTGAATCGTTACGGGAGGGAAGCAATGACGGTACGCCGAAATTTGTTAAGGTTCACTGCTGAAAGTTTGAGTTTTCCTTGCAGCCATTTCCATGCTGGTTTTGGATAAAAGGATCTTGTTGAAGTGTCACAGGGAGCTTTACCTCTTCGTTATATTGGGAGATGTTTCTTTCGACGATTTTCTAGGACACCAAATTGATACAGAACAAAGGTCCTTGCGGGGCACTTGGTAGCGTAGTTGGTTGAGGCACTGTGCTACAATCCGGAAGGTCGCGGGATCGAATCCCGATGAAGTGGATCTTTTCAATTTACCTAATCCTTCCAACCGTATTATGGCCCTTGGGTCGACTCAGCCTCTGACAGAAATGAGTACCAGGAATCTTCCTGGAGGTAAAGGACGCTCGGTGCGTAAGTCTGACAACTCCACCGCCATCTGTGAGCCGACTGTCTAGATAATGTGGGAGCCTCGACGTCTCACAACCCTATGGGCCTCCACGGCCTGTTACAGAGATACCTTTACTTTTTACTTTTACTTACCAGTGTCCTTGCAGTTAATCGAAATACTTTGTATGGAATATGAAGACGGCTGAGAAAACACCTGCCTTCTCTACGGTGATGACGTGTACATGTGTATGTGGCTAGTTTTGCTACGCTACGGAGGACAGTGATGCCTCCATCTTCGGAATAAAGAATACACATTTTCATCTACCATGAAGATGGAGGCATTACGGTCTTCCGAAATTACTTTACATTCCCCATAGTAATACTCATCGCCATCAAAATCTCACATGCAGAAACGGTTCTTTTTCACTGGATTTTACTTGGTCGCTCCGGCCTGTGAATGACTTCCTAGGGCCGCTAAGTAGCGCAACGGATACCCACGGCCGTTAATCTCGGTTTTCTAGACCGGAGCCGCTATTTCCTTGAAATAGCTCCTCAATTATCCTCACTAGGCTGAGTGGACCCCGTTCCAGACCCAATATTTTCTCATAAAACCTGGTAGCGCCGGGATTCGAACCCGGGACCTCTGGATCGGTAGCCAGGAACTCTGACGCACGTTCATATTTATCTTCTCTCTGTGCATTGCTCGGTGAATGGCTGTGGTTGTAGCAATGGCTTGTTTGCATGGCTAGCAGCGTTACCACACACACCACTCGAGCTCAGTACAACTTGGAGTCTGTCCAGCAAAAGGTATCACTCGGCAAAAGCAAATTACGGCGTGGTGCATTTCTCAAATAATAAATACTTTTCGTCCTTGTGATGCAATAAACATTTGTCTTTGTCATCTGATTAACAGCAGTTGTAAAGCAAATGATATTCTGTCTTATGATCGGCTTGGTGAAAAATCGTAGACACAAAAGAGATAATTCGTAGGGCCAGATTTCTGTTACTCGGTACAATGCAATTTCGGTGTGGTTCACACTGCACACGAGACAGGTGGAACCTGTAAAACTGAGTCTGTTTTAACTTTTGGAGTGGGTCAACAACTGCAAGTGTACGTAAGTATTTACTTATGTGTCATTTATACTGTAGCGTGTAGACCCACCCGTTACTAGGTAGCGACTGCGAAACAAGTAGGTTCCCTTGGCAGCGAGCTCACGCGCAACAGTATAGGAACTGCTGGAAACGTTTTCTACGCGGTCCGTGCCGATATGTTATAACCGAGACAAGTTTAGAAGTTGAATGAATGAATGAATATACAAGGGGTGGACCTTCTCGGCCCTTGCACCGTGACCTACAGTGATCTACTGTGGTCTCCCTTTAGTTTAGAAGTTAGTCTGTTAACATCTTCTCGTCAGAGATGATGTTAAATAAGGACTATTACTGCAATGGCTCAGTTTAAAAATGAAAACCTATGGTCGTGAGTCTCAAGGGCTTGACGCCAAGACGAATTGATTGTCAGTAAACCGCCAGTCGTAAAGTAACTGTGGCTTTGAGTTAGTCGCCTGTAAGTCAGTGTGTGGTGCGAAGACTAGGCGGTTGGCGTGAGAGAGCCGTCAGCCTGGGAGTTAGTCAACCGGAGCAACAGTGCAGTTGTGGGATATTTGCCGGACAGTAACTACATGCGCACAGAAACTGAATAATTTCCATCGTTAAGATCCGTTGCAGGGAAACGACTAGTGAAAGGAGACTGAGAAGACTTAGCGTGTGCTGTAATGATTTGTAAAGCGTGCAGTTTAACGACAGCTTTACAATTTCTTCTAGTTGCGATCTGTAAGTGGTCAATAAATCGGATCTCCAACCCAAACCCCGTCTATAATCACTCACACATGTGACAATATGTAAGCCTATGTATGTATGTATGTATGTTATGTACGTAGTAGTTCATTATTAGAGAGTGAGTTAATGCTCCAATTGGTAGTACACAACAGAATGCAAACAATAACAATATTGTACATAATTTACACGAATTCCATTGAAACTTCTATAGCCATTTATTTCTATAGTTGCCTGAGTACCAGCCAGCCTCACTTCCTTTGCGCCACTTGGTGTATTAAAATGTCTTAGTTAACCTCCACGTTCAGTTGCAGGCACAGTGTTGCCCGGTTAGGGTTACACTTCCGGGTGTGCGTACATGTAGTGGCACTAATATCTGTATGAACAGGGAGATGCGTTAGTGTAACAAATACTACGAAGAACAGATATAGGACGTCATTACGAACAGAGAGCTTGCGTTCCAAACGGCAATACGTATCCTCTGAATTATGCAGACCTGGAGGAATTCCATCAAGAAAATCCGTGAAATACTGGTGCTTTTACACAGTGGACATAGAAGTATACACCGTCACCGGCAAGACCTGAGAATTTAATGTAGGAAGCAAATAATAATAATAATAATAATCGCGGTAGCGTAGTTGGTTGAGGCACTATGCTACGAGCCGGAAGGCCGCGGGTTCCATCTATGATGAGGCACTTGGATATTTGAATTGACCTAATCCTTCCAGCCGCACTATGGCCCTGGGGTCGACTCAGCCGTTAACAGAAATGAGTGCCAGCAATATTTTGGGGGTTAAAGTGCGGCCGGCACGTAAGGCTGACAACCTTACCGCCATCTGTGAACTGATTGTGTAGAAAATGTGAGAGTCTCGACGCCTCAGAACCCTACGGGCCTCCACAGCCTGTTTACCTTTAATAATAATAATAATAATAATAATAATAATTTGCCTACAGGCTATCCGCAGATTCAATGGGTTTTAGTAAACACTTGATATTTGTGGCATAGACATTTGATTGGCTTAAATATTTGATCTGTATGGATCTAACTCCTCTGTTTGATAGTTTCTCTTCCCTTGAAGTTGATTTCCCCACTTAGCACTACGTTGCTGTATTACAAACATGGAGTAGGTGCATTTAAAGTGCTCTTCTTGATGACTCTGCTGCAAGATGAAAGTTCTTAAAGAATGACTCCTCGACAGATAGGCTGATATCTTCACATTTCGGAGAATATGGCGTCCATGAAACGTCGACATCTATATGTATACAAAACTACTGGGTTTCTGGACTTTTTCCATCGCCCGGAATTCTAGGTAGTAGAAGACATGACGTTTCGGAAACTGAATCTATTTCCGTCTTCAGGTGTTTTCCTCCTTCATCTGAAGACGGAAACAAATCCAGTTTTCGAAACGTCGTGTCTTCTACTACCTAGAATTCCGGACGATGGAAAAAGTCCAAAAACCCAGTAATTCTGTGTGTCATCCACCATCGTCAGAACCCCCTTTTGAATCTACTTTTAATTTTATTAGGGATTATTTCCCCCAAAATCGCTTCATAAATACACGTAACTATTAAGATATTTGTACAGCAGTGTGGACGAGCTCTGTTTGCCCGCCAGTCCACATACGGTAGCTCAGTCAAATACTTGAAAATTCTACTCTGGAGCGGAGCTTGAGGGCGACTGTACTTCCTCAGTGATTAAAGTAAAATAAATGAGTTTCCTTTTTTTACTTATTCCATTTTCGCGCACAAGTTCGCCTCAACACGACGAGTGGCTTTGAGGACGCGGTCACGGCCTGCTTGATACGTCTCCATCTGTCACCAAGGCAACCAAGGAGTGTAATTTCTTCCCGCATGCCGCGCCTCAACGACAGGAAATGGCGGCCCGACCAATGGGACGGAACAAAATAAATGACAATCCACTCCACTATTACTAATACCAGCAGTTGGCGTAAGATGTCAGTACTTGTCTGCGGAACAAAAGGGTGTATGTACGAGATTTCTAGAGCCATGTGTAACGCTAAGTTGAAGAAGGAGGGAACACGACGAGTTAAGGCCGTGATTGATTGAAGTAATGTTGTTAAGTTTCACGGGCCTATCCAAAAGTTAATTTAATGTTGACGCTTTGCTAGATCATATCCTCCTCCTCTGAGAAACAACACACACATCTAACTAAACGTGCATGATAGATAGACTTCCTTTTGGGTTCAAATTAATTCTTACATAGCTCTTTAGTTGAGGCACTATGCTACACGCCGGAAGGTAGCGGGTACGATTCCCGATGACGTCATTGGATTTTTCAATTTACCAAATCCTTCCAGCCGCACTAATGACCTTGGAGTCAACTCAGCCTCTAACAGAAAAGAGTACCAGGATTCTTCCTAGGGGGTAAAGGACGGGCCGCGCCTAAGGCTGACAAACTTAGCGCTATCTGTGAGCCGATTTATTAGAGAAAATGTGGGGGCCTCGACGTCTCACAAACTTATGGGCCTCCATGGCCTGTTACAGGGTAGTTTTTTACCTTTATTTTAGTTCTTCTCTTTCTTTAGGTGTTGTATAGCACAGCGTGGAGAGCCGGAAGCGCTTGTCCTACGATGAACACGGTTTCACGTAAGGTGGGAATTGTTATGAGACATCCATATCACATCGAGCAACCAGAGAAGCCGTTTTACCTGTACGAACATTCTAGTTAGAGACCTACATTGCTGAACATTCTCCAATGACGGGTTTTATATTTATGCTGTAGATCTTACCGAGACAGAGTTTTATGCTATGTACATTTTAGGGTAATACGAAGTATTAAGCATAGAACTGCGGTTACGTACGGCCTGTGGTCTAGTGGTCGGAGCTCCTGGTTACAGATAAAAAGGTGCCGGGTTCGATTCCCGGCTAGCAGATTTTCTGAGAAGTAGTGGGTCTGGAATGGGGTCCACTCAGCCTCGTGAGGATATTTGAGGAGCTATTTCAAGGAAATAGCAGCTCCGGTCTAGAAAACCGAGATTAACGGCCGTGGGGATTCGTTGCGCTGACCACGCGATGCCCTCTATTCGCAAAAGTTGGCACTAACTTCGCCGACAAGCGGCAGTCGCTCGATCGGTATAGTTCGCTTGCGGACTAAAGGCCACTGAGTTCTTTACTACGGTTACGTTCCTTAAAATTAACACAACATTTCCGTTACGAACTTTCGAGTGGTTGTCAATATTATGGATATCATTCTTGTTTCTCCCATTTGAGGTGCTATTCCAGACCACAATTATCATTTATTAATTACCCTAACAATAAGTTGCAAATAAACTTGAGTAGAAAAAATAATTTGTTCTACAATTTCCTCCTTTGATATATTTTATCGCATCAAAATATTGCAGAGCATTTTGGTTTCGACTATACAAATGCCATATTCTGTTCTTGCACGAATACTCCGTGTTATGTAACAGAAAAGGTAAATACATATGTATACATCCTGACTAACTGTCCATGCACTTGATGCGTAACGTTTGACATAAAGAACTATAACTGCGGCAGTTCAGTAGAGAAGACGAAAATTTGCAACAAACGAAAATAAATATCTTCTCAACGTTGCAGAATCCACTTTGGGGGATGAGAAATTCAGCAAAGTTAAGGGAGTAATTAGGGGCCGCACCATAGCTCAAGCGGTTTAGTCGCTGGTTTTCCAACGTGGCGGCCCGGGTTCGAGCCCGGGTCTGGTCAAGTAGGATTTGTGGTGGACAAAACGGCGCTGGGGCAGGTTTTATCTCCGAGTACTTCGGTTTCCCTTGCCAATCTTCATTCCACCAAATTCTCCAACATCATAATCACCCGGGGCAGGTACAATAGGCCAATCAGTGGCCGATGTGCCGAGTGGACCCAGCTGGACTCCACCCCCCCCCCACTATGCGAAAAGGGAGTAATTACAAGCTATAAGATAAGAATAACATATACAGCGGGACTGGTAATTTCATGGCAATTTCTAAAGAAACACTGATTGTTGGAAACTGAAGTAATCTCACGGGAATCGCCATATTGAGGGTATTACGATAACTGAACAACTGTGTGGGAGATTTCTGCTAGCGGCTATGCGCCACTGACACAGTAGCCTAACTGAAATCTGGAAGTAATCTTAAGTTCCTCTACACATCCGTGAAGGCAGATATGAGAATTCTCTTTACTTTACTTTCCTTGCAGTGTATGGAAGACAGCTAAAGAGCTGCCAATTTTGCAAGTAGTCACAGGTCATGTAAGGGTTGCAAGAAACCAAAGACGACGATGCGGTTGTAGTAGTCACGAGTAGTACTTTGCATGAGAGATATCACGGGTTCGACTCTCAGTTCTGAATCCAACTATCCTGAAGTTTTACGTGACCCTGCAACAGAAAGGGTGAGACTCCTCCCGCGACACACAACGCATGTTCGCGTTACAGATGCAGTGGAACCTGGCTGCAGGCCTGCACATGTGCAGATGGGCGGGAACAAGAATTACAGTTGTTTCATTCAGCTGGCTTGATGATGCCTCAGTTCCTTGTGAAGTATGAATGCAAATGTTTTTTATTTTCTAGTTTCCGTGTGGATTGGTATTGTGGTAGTGTTCTAGTCCGGTATTGGAAATGAACTACAGGGACGCCGGCTACTGTGACAAAGATTTTTTTAAGAAAGCAGTCTTCTGGGATGTGGCACCGTGTAGATATTGTGTTAACCGACGTTTCGGAAGAACGTATCGCCTTCATCTTCAGGGAGCAGTGGTCAGCACCTGCTGACGCTGATTCCACGCTCGCGGATTTTCTTCTTTTTCTTTCTACCCTGAAGATAGAGGCGATATGTTCCTCCGAAACGTCAGTTAACACAATATCTACACGGTGCCACATCCCAGAAGACTATTTTCTTCATAGTCATCGCCGTGAAAACCTGAAATCTTACTTTTTTTTGTTTCCCTCAGTCTAGCCAGGGGAAATAGCAGTAATGCTTTCATATACACCACGACATTTCCCCCCTACTTTTTCTTAATGGTCATCACTGTATCTCTTTGCAGACTTAGCTATAAAATTTTCCGTCATTAACGTTCTACCGCAAGATTTGCTTTTAAAATATGTACACAAACATATCAGGATTGACCGGAAAGTGTTATAGATACTTGACGAAGCCTTCAAAGTTCCAATGAAAGAAAAAGACAGAAAAAATCCTTTAAAAATCCGAGCGTTCCTAAACATTTTCATTCTTGAACAAACAGCTAGGAAATAAAGTCCTTGTAAACAGAAGCCTGCTGCTGCTGCTGCTATGAATCCACACCAGGAGCGAAGGAAGCTCTAGGAAGACGGGGAGATTCACTTCTTAGATTTTGTTAGAAAGGCTTCCCCTTTATAACTTCCTGAATGGAAGAAAAAAGATCCGTTGACACGAAGCACAGGGATTCAGTCCTGTCATAGGGCTTCGTGTCTTACCTTTAACAGGGAAGTGATTCGGATGTCTGCAGACCTCAGAAGACATACAGTTCTGACATTACTAACTTCATGAAACTGATACTCTCTAGTCAAGCGTTTCCCTCCCTTTATGGAACTCGCAGATTCATACCCTGTTCGTATCAGCTCACAACTTTCTTCTGTACTGAATCAGGTATATTTCTCATATTGCTACATGTCTAGCCCATCTCATCCTCTTCTGCCGTCTTCTTCCATATTTCTTCCTATTAGATTCTAATATTCTCTTCTCAAACACCGTCACTCAAGCCATGCTATTCCTTCCATGCGCCAGACCAAATTACATGCACACACAAAACAACAGAAAGCGTTAATCTTTGCGCATGCTCAACATTTTCGTGATAAAATTTATATATATTCTCCAAATATGGTCGCTGCTGGCCTTGAGGATCATTTACTGCGTACAAANCATCCCCTTATCTGAAATTTTTCTTCTGCGTATTCAAGGTTGCTCTTGGCCTTGTTCGAAGTTACGTGACACTTGCTATATTGCAGAGTTAATCATACAATGAAGAACATATCGAAAGAGAAAATGTGATTCCTTGCGTTTCACTCATTTCCACATCAAAAACATACAACTAAAAGTTGCACCTCATAATGGGAGTTGTGTCTTGTGCTGTGTAGCAGCAGTTCCGCGCTTCTTTACTGAGGAAATAAACAATTCAAGCGCGTTCTCTGTTCCGTAGGCGTGCAATTCATATCCTATCCCATGTGGAGGCGGGATCGAATACCTCCACCGTGGCCCTGCGAGTGTTATGAGGCGACGAAAAGGGAACCCAGCACCTGAGGTTATAACTGAGTCACCCTCTTTTTGGGGGATGTAAATACAGGATCTTGACCGTTCAGGTTGGGGGAGTCTTTAATCTGAGACAGTAAAATGTGTAAAACGAGTCCCGCGGGTATGGGCTGACAGCAGCAACTGTAAACGACAGGCCCATCCTGTAGTCAGAGAGGATGTTACACAAATACAATAACCGCAAGTCTTCAGCTGGGAAATAAAATCACTGGTCGTGAGTCTCAAGGGACTTGTCACCGAGACGAATTGATTGGAGGTAAATTCTGACTCTAAATTTCCCTACCAATATTCAGTATATGTGAATGTGGTGCTCATTGTACAATTACTTTCTGATCCTGTACTAACTACTGGGAATTCGCACCGTTGAACGAGCTGTGATCGGATGGTTGCGAATAATCAGATTTGGATTGAAGAGAGGGAGAACAGCATAGAAAATATTAATACGTGCGTAAATCTGGTACGAGTCCTTAGGGCGCATGCGTGGGATAAACATTTTCCACGTGGTTAATTCAAAGTAAAGTTGATAGGGCTCCCTTAAATCCAGTGAAAACAATTTTAAATAAAAGGTAACGCTTGACTGGTGCACTGAGATGTGTATAAAGAGAGGTGTTACTTACAGACCATCGAACACCGGTCGTGTGTGCTACACAACAGCACTCAGTTCTTTCCCATACAAATGTCTGCTCTCGACCTATCAGCAACTCTCAACGCGTCCATCCCTCAGTTATACCACGAAGAGTCTGAGGACGTGAAACCCACATCTTCATCTCCAAGTCTGCGCGTTTTTTATTCCTACATATCGGGCCTCGCTGATTTCTAGAAAATTTTATTACGCTGTTTCAGATGTTGCCCAAGAAGGATGAGGTGGGCAGGGCATGTAGCACGAATTGGGGAGAAGAGAAATGCATATAGGATATTGGTCGGAAAGCCAGAAGGAAAGAGACCACTGGGAAGACCAAGGCGTAGGTGGGTGGCCAATATTAAAATGGATTTTAGAGAGATAAGATGGGATGGCATGGATTGGATTGATCTGGCTCAGGATATGGACCAGTGGAGGGCTCTTATGAACACGGCAATGAACCTTCGGGTTCCATAAAATGCTGGGAAATTCTTGAGTGGCTGCAGAATTGGCTTCTCCTCAAGAAGGGTTCAGCTTCATGAGTAAGTAAGTAAGTTTCAGATGCTGTAGTCTCAGATCGTCGAAATATGAAGCAAAACAATCAGGAAGAGTGGGCGGGTGGATTCTAAGGGAAGTTCTCGTAAACAAACTCCGAGGCTTGAGTCGGCAAGCGACCGACCGAGTGACCGTCGCTTGTCGGCGAAGTTAATGTCAACTTTAGCGGATAGAGGGTGTCGCGTGGTCAGCGCAACAACTCCCCAAGGCCGTTAATTTCAGTTTTCTAGACCAAAGCTGCTATTTCCTTGAAACAGCTCCTCAATTATCATCACGAGGATGACTGGACCCCGTTCAAGACCCACTACTTCTAAGAAAATCTAGTAGCGCCGGAAATCGAACCCGGGACCTCTGTATCTGTAGTCAGGAACTCTGACCACTAGACCACAGAGGCGGTCTAAAGGAAGCTCACTTAAGTCTCTTTAAAGACACTATTCCAGCATTCTTTCTGAAACAATGAAGAAATTACGAATTATTTCAGTCTGGCGGTAGCCCGTTTAGTTTCTCACCTTGATAGCCCATTGGAACAGGCCCATAATTTTCACCTTACACTAGTCGCCTTCAATCACAAGCACTTCGTGGGAAAACCGTGGCGGATTAATGGGCACTGGAACAGATTTTTGTCTTGAGTTCCATCGGTTTTTCTCTTGCAATCACCATTCCATTGTTGCTCCACAAGCATTTGTCACCGGCTGACGTGACCACGCAACATATAGTCACATCCTTGCCTCTAAGTTAGGAGCTTTGCCTATGACCCGGAACTCTGTTTGTTACAAAGAATGGAAGTCAGTTTGTACTATCCTCATTTATTTCTGCATAACATGTAAACAAGACCTAAAAATTGTGACGATGGTACATTAGTAAAAATATTATGTTTCTTGACATTATCCACCGTCCTGTTCATTTTTCAAAACACAACGTTTCGGAGACTGGATTCTCTCTGTCTTCAGGTGAAACCTACTCAGGTGGGCCCAATCAATACAACTAGTCCCTACCTCCGGACACCTGTACCAAGACCAGAAGAAGTGTATATGGATAACATATTGTAACGTGGAGGGCCAGAACGTTTCTAGGCAACGATCTATAAACTGCCTTCAGTAGCGTAAGCGCACTCAACAACAGGATGAATGTTTATAGTTCGTTGATGGGCAAGAGTCAGCGCACCAATGGCTGTGAAGATGACTATAACGTGACTGGTTTTCTATGGAGTCCGTGCCGCGACCGTTGCTATGCAACGGTTCGGTGAACACGTTCTAACAATAGAAGCTGGGTTTTCTGGTGAGAATATACTCGTAAACATTGCTTTACCTACAAAGATGAAGGAAAGGAATCTTTATATTTATTGAATTCATACTATATTTAGATCAGTGCATAATATGCATCCGGCAAAATGTCTGAGTTACATTACCTGACCTGCATGCCTATTTATAAATCTTTGCCGTTTAGAGAAATTTGACAGCAGACGATTTTAAATTCGCACATCGAAATGATTTAATTGGACCGGCAGGCTACTCGCTAAACATTAGAAAACGAAATTGGTTCACTTGTTGGTTAGCTACGTTGGCTTGTCTCCATGGAGACCAAACAGGATCCGTGTTCATAATTACCCCAGCATCAAGTCGCTTTATGTAACGAGGGGTCGATTTGAGCCTGCATTGTAAAGCTGTCAAAAGAAAGTTTTCTAAAAGAAGGTCGAGTTGAAACCCGTCTAGCTTTCGGTTCAAATAAAGAGTACCTACGTGTATTCTGATTGGTTGAACAATCTCTGGATCGTGCAATCACACCTGCCCGCTTCATCCCACTCCAGTATTTCAGTCAACAATAAGCCAATACAAAAAGAAGATGTCCCAATTTGTTTATACGCATACAACACCGGGGCAGGACGGGCTAGGGAGGAGTGGGGTGCAGACCTTTCAACAGCTGGGACCCTGTGTATTTATTCACAGAGATATAATAATTGCCCGTCGTGGCTTATATACACTGCAGCAGAGACTGGAGGGGATTCACCGAAGCGTGAGATACTCTTAGTGCAGGGCCGGAACCCGACGTGCAGGGAAGTGTCATAATATTCTCGATATTACCATCCGCACATACTGATTTATTGATTTTATGTTTAAGTACTGCATTATCGTCAGAATGTACACAAGTGAGAAGCCGAAAACAAGTAAACATCGGACGGATCAGACTTGAAGTGCAACTGAAAGAATTTAACTGGAAGTACTTGACAACCATCAGCGTAAAGTTTATTCTTTTTCTACTATTTACGGTTTATTCAACGATGCTATCTTTGAATTAGGCAGAGGCGTGAGAGAGCGTAGTTGGTTGAGTCATTATGCCACAAGCCGGAAAGTAGTGGGTTTGATTCCCGATGAGGTCATTAGATTTTTCAATTGATCTAATACATACAACGGCATTACGGCCCTGAGGTCGACTCAGCCTCTAATAGAATGAGTGCCAGGAATCTTCCTGGAGAATAAAGGGCAGTCGGCGCGTAAGACTGACCTTACCGACATCTGTGAGCCGATTGTCTAGGTCTAGAAAATGTGTGAGCCCCGAGGTCTCACAACCCTATGGGCCTTCATGGTCTGTTACAGGGATAGCTCTACCTTTTCTATCGTTAACTAAGGCTGAAGTCTAACTTCGAATGGTAGGATTATTAGCAATTGATGAGAGAAATAGTTAATTAACAGGGAAAGATTTGGAAGGAAAAGGTCATATTATGTACAGAAAATTAGACGGATAATCTAGCCACTTATCCATATTGTTACATGTACAATCAGCACTAGGCAGCGGGTTGGTAAACAAGTCCCCGCAAAGACAGATTCTTGGTAAATACTCCGTTCCTAGGTCACGCAACGATAGGACGAATGTCTATAGCAAGTTGCTAGGCGAACAATCAGCGCGCCAATGAACTGGCGAGATAGCTATCACGTGACTTGTTTTCGATGTGGGCAGCGCCATGCCCAGTGCTAAGCAACAGTACTGTAAACATCTCTACAATAATAGGTGTTTTCTATGGTGTCAATGCCGAAGGTTTTTAGGGGAGTGAAGGTCGTTTTCAGTCAGCCATAGCTGAGAAGCCGTGAGTCAAGGACACGACGCCGTCACGGAAGGAGAGGCCAGGAGATTTCAGCAGTTGAGAGTAGAAGGACGAGAACGGCGCATGTCCTTAGTGAATTGTGAAGATTAGTTGAGTACAGATTAGGACGGAGGACTACAGAGTGATTGAAGAAATAAAAGATGACTTCGTAGTGATTTTAAACGCTTGTTTATGTGTTGAGATCCGTTGCCAGGAGACGACTAGTGAAGACGAAGGATCCTACTGCGTGTGCAACGGAGAACTGTAAATTAATTATAATTACGAGAGAATGCAACCGAAGTGCCAATAAATCCAATCATCCGAACTAGAACCCGTTATTTTCGTCACGCGTACCGCCCTACACGTGACAATATTCTCACTGCTGGAGTCCATACATGTTATTCAGAAATACAATAATTCATCACTAAATTGTGGCCTGTAGTTACGGTTGCTATCGTCGGATTTACGATGAACGGAACGTCTGCGTCCCTCCTACACCCCGCCCCCCGCAGAAGTTCGCAGTACAGTAAACCTCAGTCACTGTGCAGATACAGTGTAGCTCAATATGCCGCCTGCCTTTATTCTGCCTGGTTCGATCATTATCTTGTCCACACGAATTATGTGATGAGCTTGGAAGCCCAATGTCGCAGGGGCGGGCGTTCGGTAGCTTCGTGCAGTTACAAATTTCATCGTTGTTAGCAGCTTCTTTTATGTTACTTCCCCAAAGAAAGGATTCACTGAATGCTAATGTGTGCTTGTTCCTCGACATCTATTGATCTACTTGGCACAAACACATGTCATTGTTGACCGAACAAGATGGCTGAAGCCGTGCCGCTTCTGACTTGTACTCCAGAGATACCCAGTTAGAATCACGGACGGTCTGTGTGGTTTATTTTAAGACGCTGACGATACATGGTAAGACGAATGGTTAACAGGAAAGTGTTTCAAAGGCAGCGTTTGTTGCCTAACCGAGGTATTTGATAAGAACATAGAATTTCCGCTGTGCCAACTCGATCGTAGACATCAGTCATCTTGACTGAGGCACTTCGTGGGTTTCCTCAGTCCATCCAAGCAAATTCCGTGATAGTTCTTGAAGTGTATATACAGTAAAGTAAAAGTAAAGCTATCGTGTAACAGGCCATGGAGGCCCATAGGGTTGTGATATGTTGAGTTTTCCACATTTTCTAGACAATCGGCACACAAAGGTTGTCAGCCTTACGCGCCGGCCGCCCTTTCCCCCCCCCCAGGAATATTCCTGGTACTCATTTCTGTTAGAGGCTGAGGCGACCTCAGGGCCATAGTGTGGCTGAACGGATTAGGTAAATTGAGAAAATTCCACCTCATCGGGATTCAATCCCGCGACCTTCCGGCTTGTAGCATAGTGTCTCAACCAACTATGCTACCGCCTGCCCCCCAGCTACGTAAGACTACTATGGTTGAGTCCGCTACTTTTCTGATATCGCCGTGTTCTCAACAGGGCCTAAACCAGGCGACTGCTGGGTTGGATAGACTGTTTCCTTCCAGATATCTCCCATCTTCTAACTGAATAAGTAACTGCAGTATCAGCAGAGACTGGACAAGTATAATTGCTACTGAATAAAGTGCAACTGCATTGCCACTTGTCTAGAGTTTCCGATTTAGCTTTCTTCACACACAAATGCTAATTATGACCCATGGGTTACTATTTCCCCTTTTTATCTGGTCAAATGTGAAGTATTTTTTTATTGCTAGTGAGGTGGGACTAAGTCCCTTGTACTGCGGCCACTTCTGGCCTATTGTACGAGCCCCAGATGATAGGTGAGGGTGAATGTGGAGAATTTGGTGGAATAGAGATTGGCAGGGGAAACCGAGGTACTCGGAGAAACCCTGCCCCAACGCCACTTTGTCGACCACAAATCCCACTTGACTAGACCCGGGATCGAACCCGGGCCGCCGCGATGGGAAGCCAGCAACTAACCGCTTGAGCTATGGTAAATCATGATTAGAAAGGCGGTCTTGGCAATGGCATTTCTATGGGCACACTGAGGTCGTTAAGGAAGATGTTAAGACAGTCGGTACCTCAGACGTTATTCGAACCCTGTATCTTCCGAATACAAGACTAAGTCGTTACCGCCACACCAAAGTACTCAATACAAATAAATTTACTAAATTAATTTGAATTGAAACGTAATTGTTTGAGGAACTATGCTACGAGCCGGAAGGTCGCGGGTTCGATTCCTGATACTCATTGGAATTTTCAAATAACCTAATCCTTCCAGCCGCACTATGGCCCTAGGGTCGACTCACCCTCTAACAGAAATGGGTACCAGGAATCTTGTTGGAGGTAATATGGCCTGGGTTTAACGCTGACAAATTCACTGTCATCTGTGAGTCTATTGTCTAGAAGATATGGAAGCCTCGACATCTCACAACCCTATGGGCATCCACGGCGTGTTACAGAGGCAGATTTACCTCTACCTTGAAGTTAGTTTTAAAACTTTTTTGCGGACATAAGAATTGTGAAAGGTTCTTTCATCTGACGTGTTAGCCGCGATGTAATGTAAAGACTAGTGTTGTGACCTAAGTGTTCTGTCAGTATTCCGATGTGACATCGAGCAAGTTGTCTCAGGCGATAATGCTTCCAACTTCTATTCGTCAAGTAAACGGTTCAAATCTCGGGCAATACATCTACTGTCCTGATTGAGAGTTTTGTAGTTTTCCTCAGCTTCTCCAGGCAAGTAATAGGATAGTACATGAAATTAAGCCACGACTGCCTCCTTCCACATCTTTTACACCTACTTACTTACTAATGGAGCTGAGCCCTTCTTGAGGAGAAGCCAAATCTGCAGCTACTCAAGAATTTCCCAGCATTTTATGGAACCCGAAGGTTCATTGCCGTGTTCACAAGAGCCCTCCACTGGTCCCTATCCTGAGCCAGATCAATCCAATCCACACCATTCCATTCTATATAAAATCCATTTTAATATTGTTCACCCACCTATGCCTTGGTCTTCCCAGTGGTCTGTTTCCTTCCGGCTTTCCAACCAATATCCTATATGCATTCCTTTTCTTCCCCATTCGTGCTACATGCCCTGACCACCTCATCCTCCTTGATTTGATCATTCTAATTATACTTGGAGAAGAGTACAAGTTATGAAGCTCCTCATTATGCAGTTTTCTCCAACCTCCCGCCACTTCATCCCTCTTCGGTTCAAATATTCTCCTCAGCACCCTGTTCCCAAACACCCTCAGTATATGTCAGAGTCAAAGTTTCATACCCGTACAGAACCACAGGCAAAATTATATTTTGGAATATACTAATTTCATCTTTTAACTTATTTGAAGCAAAAGACTGGAGTTAGAGCGAGCGTAGTTACACGAACAACATGAAAAGAAGCATGGAAGCTTGACTTGAGGAACGTTTTTAGAATGAGCAGTAGTTTCTGCCAGCAGCAATATCCCTTTCAGTTTTCCACGGGAGAGACCAGCAGAACTGAACGCTTGTTCAGCTGGTTCGCCGACTGGATTGGCTAGCGATCCAAATAGCACTGCAGCATGTGGGACCCGCAGCTCCTTGTCATAATATTTACCGAAAATACTCTTTTATAGTGTTTCCTCTCTTAGGGAAAGGGGTCGCATTAATCGAGCGACATGTCTACCAACCTTCAAAGAAATTTACCTAACTCGTATGAACTTTATCATGGGCTATACGAGCTTTCTGGAAACCTTGGCTGTGGAGCTCGAGGAAGCATTCAGGTTTTGCCCTGAAAAAAACAAATTTGAAGCGTCTCTTATATTTTGTGTACAAAACGAGAAATTTACATATAAAGATGTATTTCTTCTTGTACATCACGCATGTAATCGATTGAAAGTTAACTGACTTTTCGGAGGAGGTTTTCGCCTCCATCTTTAGGGCCTAATAAGGAGCTGAGCGAGATACAAGCCTGAAACAGGTAGGAAGAAATTTTAATAGGAATACCGGAAATTAGGGGCACGTGGTAGGGCAGTTCTTTGAGGCACTATGCTACAAGCCGGAAGGTCGCGGGTTCGAGTCCGGATGAAGGGGATTTTTCAATTGACCAAATCCTTCCAGCTGCACTATGGTCCTGGGGTAGACTCAGCCTCTAACAGAAATAAATACCAGGGATCTTCCTGGGGGGTATAGGGCGGCAGGCGTATTACGCTGACAACTTTACCGCCAACTGTGAGCCGACTGTCTAGAAAATGTGGGAGCCTCTACGTCTCAGAACCCTATGGGCCTCCATGGCCTGTTACAAGGATAGCTTTAGCTTTACCTTTTTGTACAGGAAAGAACCAGACCAAACGGGACCCTAGACAAGACCGACTGGGTGTCTTGCGAATGTGACTGAGTGTGTAAGTGGATAAGTCAGTAAGTGGATTTGACAACCCATCTGCATCCTGGTCTATCTAAGTTACATATGTAAACCAACACGTGCTAAGCTTAATATAAGATTTTCAGGCTGGAAAACAGACTGAGATAAAACCAGGGGAAAACCGCTACCCTCAAACCAACCATACGTTAATATGTTGCGCTGATCACGTGACACCATCTATCCGCTAAAATTGGCACTAACTTCGCCGACAAGCGGCGGTTGCTCGGTCGGTATAGTTCGCTTGCGAACTACAACTTTTTTGTTTATAGGTTAGCGACTGCTGGTCTGATGCGGTATCAGAGACAGACGGACTTTGCACGCACTGTGCGTAAAGAACGCCTCATTCCCTGAGCCATCTGAGTACAGTCGCAAGCCACAAGGAATGTTTCCTCTTCCCAGACCACCAGGAGGCAACAGAAGAGGCGATACAGCCAAGCGGCTTAGGCAGGTAATGGTCTTCACTGGGTGAACTGAAACGCACTGCACAGGAAGTGACGTGTTACCGCTCGCTGAAACAGCCGGTTCCCAACCATTGGCCCGCGAACTAGCGCTGGTCCAAGGTAATATTCATGTCAGTGCGACTGCGTTACTCCAACCTTTTCACAAGACACCACAGCATCACGCCAGGAGAAGTGCGTCGGCAAACACCGTGTTCGTACCATTCTCCCCACTCATTTACATTTCGTTCTAATGCGAATACAGAAATTTAAATGACCTTAGGAATATGGGAGAAAGACCGCCTCTGTGGTCTAGTGTTCAGAGTTCCTAGCTACAGATCCCGAGGTCCCGGGTTCGATTCCTGGCGCTACCAGATTTTCTGAAAAGTGGTGAGTCTGGAACGGGGTCCACTAAGCCTTGTGAGGATAATTGAGGAGCTACTCCAAAGGAAAAGTAGCGAAAACCGATATTAACGGCCGTGGGGATCCGCTGTGCTGACCACGCGACCTCTATCCGCTAAAGTTGGCACTAACTTCGCCGACAAGTGGCGGTCGCTCGCTCGGTAAAGTTTGCTTGCGGATTCAAGCCACAGATTTTTTTAGGAATGAGTAATATTAGAAACCATACAGGATGGACAGATAATATAAGAGAAAGAATAAGAACCAGGACTTAAATAAATACAAAAACAAAATCGCCTGAGACGAACAGAAACCCACGACAGCGATGCTAGGCATGCCGTATCATCAGGAAACATCTACAAAACTGTTAACCTAGTTGTACTTAACAAAATGTATCGCGACATGAGGATATAAGCTGGAATTTGTTTATGAGAGAATAATCATAACATCCCATAAAACCTCCTTATAGGCTACACGCGAGTTGTCGGTTCCGTGTTCACATGCTCCATTGTGTGCACCGCCAACTCCCAATAAACTAAAGCCAACTAATGCGACACTGCACGTTAAAACGTAAAGACAATACGACTAACAAAATAAGATTAGAGTGCATACATATATGAACTTGTTTATCCAACTGGTTTCCTTCGTTTCGAGATTTTGACTGAATCCATCTGAAAACAAGGCTGTGACAAATACTTGGTCTTCGAGAATTATAATTTCAGTTGATAACATTACGTAACGAAGAGTTTCATGGTCTGCCCTAAACTGCACTTTGATCTGAGCCAAAAGGCCGAGAACTTATGAAAGAGCAAGACTTTGTTCATCACACTTCGGAGAAATATTCCAACGAGATCTCAATCTGATCCTGGCTAGATATGCAACTTGCATAACGAAGACAAGACATGAGCTCGGAAATCTGGTCAGGTAATCCCTGGAACAGCCGGTCACGGTAGCCGAGCGGTCTAAGGCATGTACTGTCTTCGCTCGCTTGGAAACCGGGATCGTGGGTTCGAATCCCACTCAGGGCATGGATGTTTAGCTTGTGTGGGTGCGTTTTTCTGTGTTTGTGTACAGGTAGAGGCCTTGCGGCGAGCTGATCACCCGTCCAAGGAGTCCTACCGAATGTGTATGATCTAGAAAAACCGAAGTGAACGGAGAAGTTCATGGAGGTAGGGCTAGGCCCACTGGGGCTGTAGTTCCAAGGGAGAAAAAAAATCCCTGTAACACGCCGTTGTGAATGCCCATAGGGTTGTTAGACGTTGAGATTCCCATATTTTCTGTACAATCGGCTCACAGATGGCGGTGAGGTTGTCAGCCTTATGCGCCGGCAGCCTTTACCCCCACAAAGATTCCTGGTATTCATTTCTGTTAGAGGCCGAGTGCGATCCCAGGGCCATAGTGCGGCTAGAAGTATTAGGTCAACCGAAGATCTAGGGAACTCATCGGAAATCGAACCCGAGACCCCCCGGCTTGTAGCATAGTGACGGCAGTCTGTAACAGCGGTTCTGAACCTCGGGTTATGTTGCTATAGAATTTAGTTTAGCCCCCGTAAGCGGACAAGAGAATACTTTTCATCTCTGGAAGACCCCAAACACCCTTTCGATGCTCCACGGGGGTCCGCGTGTTTGTCTGAGCCATTTGAGCAGGATCTGTGTGGCATCACTTCAGGGTCTAATCCGACAAATTCACTCGAAGGGACTGGGAGGTAAGCAGCAGTGACAAAGCCGTCTGCTGTTCCCTCTCCAACTAACGTTTATTAAACTGCAACTGTGTGGGAAGTAGCGGCACGTTACCTAACAAAGGCTGTCCGCCAGACCGGAAGTTGGCACAACACATGAGCTGCCTCCGATAATCTTAGTGCTCGTTTCATTTTGTAAGTAACTCGAAATTAAGTTTAAGAAACCACATAATGAGGCCAGAACAAGTCAGGTTAGGGTTACCAAATGACCTAGTTATTTTCTGTGCTTTTGTACATACACAAGATGAATTCAAATGTTTAAAATAAACTGTGGGAAGAACTAGCTTCAATGTATGATTTATTTATTCATTCACTAGTAGTTCCACAGCCCTTTGTTGGGCCTTGCCCGCTTTTCAATTTCTTAATCCTATACACAGTCAGTAAGACTCCTTGTACGGGGGTCACCTCTGTCAAAAAAGCCGCTACCTACACACGGGACAGCACAGACACAGATAAAACGCAAACAGACATCAATGCCTCGAGTGGGATTCGAAACAACGAGCGGGCAAAACATTTCATGCCTCAGACCGGGCGGCCACTGCAATCGGCAGATTCAACTTATACAGAGTGTCAACTGTAAATCAGTATTGCATAGTATCGCGGCCTCTAGTCAATATAGAAACTAGTCTACAGACTTGACCAAGGAATTTGGGTTCGACTTCCGCCGGGAGCAAGAGACATCTCTCAACAGCTTGCAGACTGGTATTAGTTCATTCCTACTCTCCTGCTCAGTGGGTAGCGGGGGTTCTCTCCCTGAGGGTGTAGAGCTGCCCACTGACTTCGATCTCATACCGAGGCTGAGAATGCATGGAGTTACACCTCTACTCCCCATACATTTCCATGGCGTAATGCTGAATTAAGCACAGAGAAACATTTACTTTCCTTGACGCTTTAGTAGAGTGAGCCGGGATAGTGTCTAGCTACGGGCTGGACAACCAAGAAGTCGGAGTTCGAGTCCCGGTAGGGTCAAGAATTTTCATTTCTCCACGTCGTACAGACGGGCTCTTGGGTCCACCCAACTCCCTATCCAATGGGTACCAAGGACTCTTTCATCGGGGATAAAGCGGCCGGTGCGTGAAGCCAACCACTCACCTCCAGCTAGTGCCGAGGTCAAGAAAATGTGGACGTATATGTCCACGTCCCATACGCCTTCATGGAGAAGTGTTTAAATTATTTGAGCACAGGGACAACTTTGCCTAATGCTTTAGCAGTCCACCGTTAGCGAATAATATTCGTTATTAACTGATTATAATTACTTTACAATCTTTCTGACATAGCATTAGAAGGAATTATGAGCTATACTTCAATATACAAAATCACATATCTTCTTTGTTGCCGTCCTCAGACGAAACTAAATGTAGATTTTGTGAGGTTGCCATATTATACAGAAAATTGTCTTGTCAAATCTTCCGTGTGTGTTGAATATCTGTTAGCATTATTTAAAATATTTCACGACCCAAAGTTGACATCAATTTAAATTCATACATTTTTGTATCTATGTTCTTTTGTTGGTTATGTTGCGAACCTTTCGCGTTCTAGCCACAGAGCATTGAGTGATTAGATGGCTGATGAACTGAAATTGGTCAGATTTAGAATTAGTCGTCAGATCGCAGTGCCATCCGGTATTTGCCGGACGGAATGGGCAAAACCGTGACCTGACTCAGTATGATCAGTTTTCTGGTCGACTTCAGAACCAAGCACTTGTAGACCAACCTTTTTGGTGGGGGCATACTATGTAGTATTCTTGGTAGCAGAAAATTAAGTAGAGACAAATTTTGGGGTGGCTTCTTTTGGCATGATATTCGTACCAAGATGTACGAGAAATCTTGCAGGTGGTTCAAACTGCTCTTGTCATGTCCACCGAAAGCGATCTCCAGTTGCAGAGCCAACTTTTTTCAGAATAACGCCGAGGGCTCGCATTGTTCGATGCTGTGGATTTCCGTCCCGAACCCTTTGAAGCGTGCACGCCGCGGAGATTGTTCTCATTGCAGTATTAAGCATTTGTCGGCACACAATTCGCGTGTTTCACAGTAGTGGGTTTCCTTTTGAAACTTTCCAAATTGGCAGCGGATTATGGCAGGGATTGACAACAGTTGCTTATTTCAGTTACTGAAAGGAGGGTTAAGATTTTCAGTCTTCTAAGGCAATGAGAGGCGGGGAAATATGATCCTCCGAAATGTCGGAAAATTTACTGTGTTACTCAAACCATAAAACAAAGAGAAAAGAAAAACAACAAACTCCGTCGTTTTAGTCCGCAAGCGAACTGTACCGACCGAGCGACCGCCGCTTGTCGGCGAAGTTAGTGCCAACTTTAGCGCATACAGGATGTCGCGTGGTCAGTGCAACGGATCCCCATGGCCGTTAATCTCGGTTTTCTAGACCGGAGCCGCTTTTTCCTTGAAATACCTCCTCAGTTAACCTCACGAGGCTAAGTGGACCCCGTTTCAGACCGACTACATGCAAATCATAAGGCCTATTTAAAAACAATATTGCCCTTGTGCCTAATTAAACACCATCCCATGTACACGTTTGGGAGGGTTGAGGTATTTATTCCAAGTATTTTTAATCTAGATAGATGTGAGTGGTCATCTTCATGCTCTGGCCGCTTTACCTCCCCTCCCTGGAAGGAGCCACCGAAATCACTTGGCCTTTACCAAGATTCGGATGAGTCTAGATTCCATGTGAACAGAATAGCTCATTTCGTTCAGCACCACTTCTGGCATTTCTGTAGCTAAGTAGTCCCTATAAGAATTTCAGATCTGTACATCACTACGCACTCTGACTATGATTGGTCCAATCCATGGGAGCCTAAAAGGTCTTGGCCCATAATTTGTAGAGTGCCAAATGTTGGCCAGCGGGCATGATTCTGCTGCGTAATGCTACAAGCCGGGCAGCGATAAACTTTAAAATTTTAATCAATATATTATAATAAAAATGTGTTTAGGTATATAACTTACATAATGGTCAGGCCCGAAATTTAATTCCTGTGGTCGCAAGGCCAGGGTAAACCTCTAAACTTAATTTTGTCGAGTTGGAAATATTTCAAGTCGTTAATTTCGTATATGGGTCTGCAAGTAGGAAGCATGACTTTAACTTTACAATTTTAAATCCATGTCAATGTGAGTGGGTCGTATCTGACATCTCATGGCGAAGGGCCGGGTTCAGTCCCGGCGACTTAAAGGGACATTTGTGGTGGTTAAAGTGGCACCGGATTATTTGTTTCTCCGAGTTTGTTTGTTCGTTTCTTTTGTCTTAGTTGTGTACAGTGGTACAAGTAAGAGAAACAGAAGTAAAGTAAAAAGTAAGTAAAGCTATCCCTGTAACAGGCCGTGAAGGCCCATAGGGTTGTGTCCAACATTATCTAGACAGTCGACTCAAAGATGGCGGTAAGGTTGTCAGCCTTACGCGCCGCCCGCGCTTATCTCCCCAGGAAAATTATTTAATTAATTCCTGGTACTTATTTATGTTAGAGGCTGAGTAAACCCCATGGTCTAGTGCTGCTAGAAGGTCAACTGAAAAAATCCAATGACCTCATCGGGACTTGAACCCGCGACCTTTCGGCTTGTAGCATAGCCCCTCAAGATGCAACAGAAAAAGAGGTGCAGGAATAAGAGGCAACACAAGAATAAACAGAATAGGGGACCATTATGTGCATCAATAAGCGTTATCAGAACAAGAGTAGAATAGGGAATGAAAAGAGGACATCGAAGAAGATTGAGATGGAGAACAAAAAGTGAACAGCGACGAAAGAGTGAGGGAAGATGTTGCCAAACTTTCTTGTACATGTCAGATTTGCGGTTCTCAAGGCTGTGTGTGTGAACACTATTGTCTCTCGGGAAGTGACGCCTAAGAGTCTAAAAGGCGTTTGAAACAAAGTCGGTAAAATCCGTCTTACTGTTCGGTACTGAATATTAAGGTAGTGCGTTCCTCCGAAACGTCGTCAATATCTACTTTATTCTTCTAACCCAAAGGTGGAGACAATAGGTTCTTTCGAAACGTCAGTAGACCTCAACCAGACTCATTTACCCTGAACATGGCGGCAGCACGTTCCTCCGAAACGTATGTAAATGTATGCAGTTTACGTGGTGTCACACAAAATGGTTTCAAGGAGCAGGTCTACATGTTGTCTGTGATTCTAATCTAAAGGAAAAAGAAACAGGGAGTAGGAAGATGAAGGAAAAGCAAAAAGTAAGGGGGAAAAAGAAAACATCTCACACGCCTAGTCGCATATTTTAACACTTTAAGTGATTAAGTTTCTAAGCACCACTGCAAGGCTTCACTACGAATAGATTACACCAAAGAAATTCTTAAATCATGGGAAGATTGAGAATTACAACCGTACGGCACAGCGCAGTAGGTACAGCGACCGCCTACGGGCTGGACGACCGAGAGGTCGGAGTTCGAGTCCCGGTAGTGCCAATAATTTTCTCTTCTTCACGACGTCAAAGCCGGCTCTGGGGTCCACCCAGCCTCCTATACAACGGGTACCGCGGGGCTCTTTCCCCGGGGGTAAAGTGGCAGGGGAGTGAAGCTGACCACTGATCTCCAGCTAGTGCCGAGGTCAAGAAAACGTGGATCTATACATCCACTCCCCCCATACGCTTTCAAGGCGTAATGCTTAATTAGTTAAGCAAAGGAACAACTTTATCTTTATCTTACCTTACGGTAGTTGACAAGATACAAGGATACAAACGAACTCCATGGAGCTGAGTCCTTCTTGAGAAGACGCCAATTGTGCAGCTAATCAAGAATTTCTCAGAATTTTATGGAATCCCAAGGTTCATTACCACGTTCACAAGAGGCCTCCATTGGCCCCTATCCTGAGCCAGATCAATCCAATTCATATCATCCCATCCTATTTCTCTAAGATCTATTTTAATATTTTTCACCCACCTGCGACTTGGTCTTCCCAGTGGTCTCTTTCCTTCTGGCTTTCCCCAGCAATATCCTATATGCATTCTTCTTCTCCCCCATTCGTGCTACATGCCCTGCCAACTTCATCCTCCTTGACTTGATCATTCTAATTATACTGCGATAAGAGTACAAGTTATGAAGCTCTTCTTTATGCAGTTTTCTAAAAGGATACAAACATAGTTCCAGAAATCATTCAACAAGAACGAAAACAGACAGCAGGAAAGACCATGTCATTAAGACATAAGGGGGAATGGAGGTATAGCTCCACCATTCTTGACTTCGGCACCAGATGGAAGTGAGTAAGCAGCTTCATCCCCCAGCCGCTTTACCCCCAGGGAAAGGAGTCCCTGGTATCCATTGCATAGAAGGCTCTTTGAGCCTCAGAGACGGTCTGCACGCTGTGGAGGAGAAGAATCGCCGAGAATCAAACCCGGGCCTTACAGCGCGTAGCCCGTCGCTATGCGGACTCATTTAGCTCTAAGCAGAGTCTCAAATATCACGGAAAAATCGTATGTTCTTTCCGAATATGCCGCTCTTTACTACAACACAGATCTTGAGCCGGCTGGTACAGCAGCAAGCTACCCTAAAGAAAGTAGTTGCAAGCAGCCTCCTTGGTTTAAACATTTTAACAGTGTGAGGGTTGGGGGACCTCTGAGACTCCAGCTTTGGGAACACATTTGTTTGTCCTTGTTCACAAACAAGTCGGCATGTGTGAGCCCCGCTCCAACTAATCATGTGTCGGAGCCAATCAGCAGACGTGGAACTAATTTGTTCCTTCGCTCTGTTAGATGTCTGAATTCCCCCAGCTGCCTCGTTCCTTCCACTTCCCATGTCAGCCAGATTTAACTCTGCTTTTACACTATTGCTATTGCCGCATATTTAAAAGTTCTGCTCTTCCTGCGTTTTTGGTAATTCCGTAGGAATATGTGTCACTTATATTCCAAGTAAACAGAGTGAATGATGTAAGATTTGAGGCTTTCACAGCGGTGACTATGAAGAAAGCAGTCTTCTGGAATTTGGCACCGTGTATATGTGGTGTTAACCGACGTTTCGGACTGCTTTTACCGGTTCTCACGGTCTCTTCGCTTGCGGATTTCTTATATTTTTCCTTCCACCCTGAAGATGGAGGCGATACGTTCCTCCGAAACGTCGGTTAACACTACATATACACGGTGCCAAATCCCAGAAGGCTGCTTTCTTCAGAGTCAATGATCTTCGTTTAAGCCATAAGGGCTGTACCGTCAAGTTTTAACACCTCGAATTGTGTTCAGTGATTTCCCACCAATATCCTATATGCATTCTTCCTACCCCCAATTCGTGCTACATGCCCTACCCACATCAGCCTCCTTGACTTGATCATTCTAATTATACTTGGAGAAGAGTACAAGTTATGTAGCTCCTCATTATGCAATTTCTCCAACTTCCCGTCACTTCTCAACACACAGTACACAAAACTTCACAAACAATAAAGGACACACTACATTTTGTAATTTTCCCCGCCCTATTTTTACGCCTTATTTCTTAGGCAATTATCCTCTCCTCAGAGACTTCTAGAACGCTCTTCTTGCCGTGTGAATTACAGGACGTGACACCTGTACAGAAGAACAGATAAGCTTGTGCACTTCGTCAGATCAGAGACTGGAAGATAAGAAGGGTAATAAAACACAGTCCCTCCCAAAATAACAATGACGTAGTTATTTTTGGTAGGATGGCGAAGCACCATGTTCTGGATCGCTGCAATATGACACATCTGCTGCGTTTCGAAATTCCAACCGGTCCCCGCACGTTGCCTGATAACCAGTGGTTGAACTAAACCAATACAGCAGGCCTGAAAATGCATAGATGTGCATGGAACATGGATGAGTTAAATGTGAGTGGATAACGTTGTCCGACCCATGTATAAATAACCATCAGGCTGGCAAGTTCCCATAGACGAGCTACTGGCTGCCTTATTATGAATTCAGGATGACTTGGATTCTCGTTCAGAGAGCAGAACCGCGTGTGAATCGATTCTAGAAGGCAGCATCTCTCAGCCTAGACTGCGGGTCGCCTCAACAAGAGCGCGGGGGGTGGGTTTCAGTTGCGTCTGGAAGGGGCAGCCGGATATGGCCAACTCTCCATTTTATGGTCGTTAAGGGATTCGCTGTGTATTCTACCTAATTAAGGGGCATTGAGGTTACGTGACAGGCGAGAACTACTCGGGTACCTGCAGTCTCTGTTAGTTTCACACAAGTAGGATAAATGCGATATTGTTAAGGACAATTTCATGAAAAAATAGCTAACTTTAAAACATTTAAAATTTTCATAAAAGCAACGATATTTGAAGTAAGATTGATGTACTAACAATATGCACCGAATTATGCTGCTCTTACACATTTCAGTGTTCTCACTTCCCGTTCACCGAGCAAGTTGAGTCACGCGGTACCGCTTCTGGGGCGGTCACTGGTTCGAATTTCGCATGACAAAGAATTATCCTGACCGGGTTTTTTGTGGTTCTTCAGTCCCTCGAGGCAAGTGTCAAACTAGTACTTTAGATTAGGCCACGACCGCTTCCTTCCACATGTATTTACCATCCGTTTCTCGCTACCATCCATTCCACGCTGTAAAATCTGAAATGCCGAAACCGATATTAATTAAACTACAAGTAAATACGACTTTTTCTTTACACTTTCTCTATTCGTAGAGTGCCGTGTAGAACATCTACACTGCAATATGGGAACAGTGTTTGTCCTTCTTTGCAGTTACTTATATTTACCGTCTCTAGGCTAGTAAACTGAAGAGGAATATACATAGGATATTGGTGGGAAAGCCAGAAGGAAAGAGACCACTGGAAAGACCATGGCGTAGATGGTTGGACAATATTAAAATGGATCTTAGAGAGATAGGATGGGATGGTATGGATTGGATTGATTTAGCTCAGGATAGGGACCAGTGGAAGGCTCTTGTGAACACTGTAATGAACCTTCGGGTTCCATAAAATGCTGGAAAATTCTTGAGTAGCTGAAGAATTGGCTTCTCCTCAAGAAGGGCTCAGCCCCATAAGTAAGTATGTAAGGCTATTAGACTGCCGTACATGTTGATTTGGTGTCTTTCGGAATAAATTTCGTTTGTACGGTTAAGCATTCCTTCTTGTCTCGGTCCAAGTGATTTTCTTATGAAAGACAGAATGGAAAAAGGCTTTGGCTTGGACTCGAACTTATATCCTAAATGACCCCTTCCAACGGCACCGAAGAAGCTATAATTGAGGGGGGTTGGCTGACAAGAAGAAGGATCCATGGCGTCTCTTCTCATGGCACAGAAAACGTTCTATTCCCGACCGTGGGAACTTCAGACCTCAAGAGTTCTTCGACTTCTCGGTCGCTACAACTTACTATGCTGGGGAGACCTCTAACATTATGGCGTCCATATCGAATTTGGTGAAAATCAGCAAACTGCTTCAAAATTTGAAAAAGGGGTGACACATGAGGGACACCATGTTGCTTTCTTTGTGTAGGCACAAATGGTTACTGTGAAATCTGTGTACCCCGAAAATTTTTGCAATTCCCGTCTTAGCAGATTTTACCCCATTACCCCGGCACAGCTGCCTGCTGTGTTTCCAGGCGCCTTGGGCTAAGTTCTCTTTGTTTTACGTCACTGATACAGTCTCGCAAAAGGAAATGCATATAGAATACGGAAAGGGCAACCCGCAGATTTGAACATGGAAGGAATCCACAGAGTTTCTGCTCTAATTCCAATACCCCTTCAGTTTGTGTACATGTTCCTATGTGTGAGTCTGCTCTGTGTTGTTGGTTCCTCTGGGAAAACAAATGTTTCCCCTTGCACATGCGCATTCCGACTAGTTGGCCTCCTGGACACTTCCACACCAGTCCACTGCTCTGAACTTGCTGTGAACAGATGACGGTTGCTCAGCTGAGCAATGTCTTCCTTATGTTTGTAGAAACCAGCTCCGAACTTCTCACGCCGCTGAATATGAAGCATAAATATGTTTGCTTACTGGCTTAGTTGCTCAAATTAATTTTCGACCGTGAGTATTGAGACACTACGTCCCTCCGAAATGTCGAGAAACACCACATCACGCAGGAACACATCCCAGAGGGTACTACTCTTCGTTCATTGATGAATTCATAGAACGAGTCACGTGACCCTAGCATAAGACTATCGAGTTCAGTCTCGACCTTCACATCTTGTTTCTCTAAGATCTGTTTTAGTGTTATCCTCTGTTCTACGTCCGAAATTAAGCCTAAATTCATTGAGGTTTTGTAGACATTTATTGTTTCCCGGACCATGTCATTCCTTAGCTGGGCAGATGCTGATGTGCCATTACGGAAACTCTGATTCGGCCTCGTGTTAATTTTTGGTGAGATTCGTTTTGAACAAAAGTGTTCCCTACTAATGATGAACCTGTCACCCTTCTACAGACATCTATCACGGATCTATGAGCTGTGAGATAATTCTGACAAAGTAACAAGTTATAAAATCCTCGACACTGGCCGGTTACAGAGAAACGTGCCTGCTATACGTCCCGCCCATCTATGTTGTTTCGTCTGAATCGCTTTAGTAACCTTGGGGAAGACTAAAAATTATGAAAATCTTCATTAAGTTTTACACCTTCTTGTTGCTTTCTGTTTCACAGGTCTGGATATTCTCCTCAGGATAAGCTTTCAGAAGTTACATACAGTAGAGAAAAGAAAACATAAGCGATATTTTGCGCACTGGCGGCTCGGGTAATGAAAATTACTGTCACTTGATGTCACTCTTACAGGTGCGTTCGCAAGAATTGCAGAATTCACCTATTATCTTAGGCATGTCTGTCTGTGTGTGTCCCTCCTTACAGTCCATATTTTGTTCCTTACTCCTGAGCATTCGCTTAGGACCCGTTTCACGGTCTTCCCTCTGTCTATAACAGTACCAATCCTCCCCCCATAATTGGCTTATTCTTCTACCTTCAAGATGGCTGCAGCCCGTCCTCCCGAAACGTTAATAACGTTCTATGGCCGAACCATCACATCTTCAAGGTAATTCAGTATTTCGGACGGAACGATAAGTTTCGATACTGTAACAAATCTATAGGCCTATATGTACAAGCGGGAAAATCTATGGACTCTTTGTGTTGATATCAGGTTCTCACAGCGGTAAATGTGAAGAATGCCGTCTTTTCGAACGTGACACCGTCTAGTCTGATGGGACTAGAAACGTGTTCATTCCTTTCTCAGCATCCAAAAGAAATCCAAGCAGGCAACCAACAAGAAACAGAGATACTGGGTTTTCGGACTTTGTCCATCGTCCGGATTCTAAATAACTAAGAAAAAACACAAGAAACAAGCATCAAACAGAGTTTTCCTTATTGTTGGTTACTTTTTAGCATACTCTTCGACCCTGAACATGGAAGCAGTATGTTACTGCGAAACGTTGGCGAAATCATACCGTAATGCACGGTGCCAGGTCCAAAAAGTTAGTATTTTTAAATACATTTTGTTAAAATAATGCTTGAAGTTATTCAAAATATTCATTAAACCGGTGGCAATAAAATACGTTAATGAGGCAGGAATAGGGCATACCAGAGGCAAAAAGAAAATAAGTGACAGGGTTGAGAACTCTGACACCATCTGTTCCGTATAGTAGAAAAAGAAGAGGAGGAGGGAAGGGAGGAAAAAAGAAAGAAAGTAAGAAAGAAAGAAAGAAAGAAAGAGATATGAAATCTATGAATCCACGTAACTTTATTCGTAGCTTATTTAATACTGCTTTAAATAGCTCCCGTAACCGAGTGTTTAGCTCCCTTAGCCGAGTGTTTTGCTTCCGTAACCGAGTGTTTAGCTTCCGTAACCGAGTGTTTAGCTCCCTTAGCCGAGTGTTTTGCTTCCGTAACCGAGTGTTTAGCTTCCGTAACCGAGTGTTTAGCTCCCATCCATGGAGGTCGTCGTAACGTTTCAAAATCGCGCTTGTTTTTTGGTGAATCAACGAACGTATCGTGTTTCGATTCCTCGGATGGTTATAAGTTTACGTCACGGAAAGCACAGTGAATGACTCAGTGTCAGAATGCGTTAGAACTATGCCATAGAGTGGAGGAAGAGTGTAAATGTGCAGAGCGGGATAACTGGAACACACAGGGAACGTTTTACGGGAGCAAAAGGAAAATAACAGATAAAAATGAATACTGGAGGAGGTAAAGGAGCTTAAAGGATTGTAGTGCCGAGGACTAAGTAAGTGCATTGTCCTGAGGCTGGGGCATTCTTGTGGGATCATCGCATGGAGACAACTGTACACAGTGCGAGGGAGGATGGGTTACTTTGGGGGTTGTTGAAACTGCGTACTTCAAAGTTTCTCTGATGGATACACAGCAACGGAACAAGCAATGTGTGGAGCCCAAAGACAAACACAACTGTGTCGCTTTGTCTGCTCAACAACAATAAGATGTAGTCACGAAAACACTGCTTTATGACGCTCAAGTTGCGTTTCAAGCTGACTGGAGTGGCTACGGTACTGCAACAGAATTTTGGTTATTGGTTTTTACTGAGATAAATATCCTCACAAAACGGTTCCTCAAACTATGTCACGGTGTTTGACTTATTACATTAATTCCATTTGCCTCGGGTGTACGTGTATTTATACCCTTTATCCAGAGGATCCGTCCAAGTCCCAGGCTTTGTGTGCATTTTCGTAATAAGATTTTTTACGGTGAGGAGTTGTCAGCACCACGCCCAACCACCAAGCTGGAGGACCACCCCTTGTCGGCTGTCCGCGACTGCTTGTTCAGTATATTCGCAGCTTCCCTCCATAATTGGAGGGCGTCACTTCCATCCGCAACCTGAGGACGCGCCATGCCGTGGTGACAAGAGACCCACCTAACATTGCTTGGATTGATCTGGCTCAGGATAGGGACTAGTGGAGGGCACTTGTGAGCACGGTAATGAACCTTCGGCTTCCATAATATGCTGGGAAATTCGTGAGTACCTGCAGAATTGGCTTCTCCTCAAGAAGGGCTCAGTTTCATAAGTAAAGTAAGTATTTATACCCTATGTTTCGGAAACTGAATCCGTTCCCTTCATCAGGTCTAAAGGAAGAAATGTCCTACTGAATTATGTCCGTTAGAAATCGTCAGTGATCGAAACTAGTTTATTCTAACAGGCTCAACTGAACAGAGTCCTTCCCCTTATAACTGATATGGGAAAGGGACCCAGCTTCCGTAGCGTTATGTGGGGTTATTCCGGGGAAGTGGCCCCACAGGGACAGTTGCCTCGATCACTGTAATTTTTTAATTGTCCAGCGGATGCAGCTGTTAGTTTCAGGGCAGTGGTTCGAGGGCGGTCAAGGCTGGAACGTTAACTGCAGTTTATGTGTGAAACTGGTTCCGCTATTTCTCCTCCCAAAGGGGAGTTTGACGCTTTCTGCTACCGCTGAGCATGCCTATATAGTTGTCTTACCTCACTGTTATATTTTTGTAGGCATATGCAAAGGTCAAACCTACGGATGTCACCAATGCTTGTTGTTTAAGCAACATTCCATGAACGCTTGTGGTAGTGCCATCATTCTTGGTCTCGGTACTCAATGACGACTGGTCAGCTTCACGCTCCTATCGCTTTACCCCCGAGGAAACAGTCTATGGCATGCCTTATATAGGAAGCTGGGTGCGCCCGGGCCAAATCGAGCCCCAATTCCTCAGTTATCCGCTCCGTAGCCAAGCCAGTACACTGACTGAGCTTTCAAAATTTTTCTTACAAAGCTTAGTTGGTTGAGGCATTAGGCTACAAACAGGATTGTCGCGGGTTCAAGTCCCGATGAGGTCACTGGATTCTTCCAATTGACCTAATCCTTTAGGCCGCACTATGGCCCTGGGGTTCATTCAGCCTCTTAACAGAAATGAGTACCAGGAATATTCCTGGAACATTCTTGGGGGTAAAGGGCGATCGCCGCGTAAGACCGACAACCTTACCGCCATCTGTGAGCCGACTGTCTAGAAAATGTGGGAACCTCAACATTTGACAACCCTATGGGCCTCCACGGCCTGTTACAGGGATACCTTTACTTTTACTTTACTTTACTTTTTATTGTCAAGTAAAAATAAATCACTGCCGTGTTCAACTATCGCCCAAGTCACATGAAACTAATACGGTGTTGTGTTTCCAGTGTCAAGAGATGTTCGGATGCACTTACTCCTGTCGTGCAGGAAAAGTGAACAGTGTTCAAATGTTGCTACGAAAATACATGCTAGAAAGTTTTTGCATACAATGGAAGTCTAAGAGGCCAGCGTCCGTAAGAAAGCTGCAAAAAAGTTGGGGTATGAATGTACACAGTATTTTTGTGTGGAAATCCTGCAGAAAGCAGTAGCTTGGAAGACTATGAAGATGATGGTAAGATAATATTCTCAGAGAAATCGGTTTTGAGGGATGGAAGTGGTTCTGGGCGGTTTCCAGTGGTGGCATCGTTATTAGCGATGTTGACTTTTCTGCAACAGATGATACTTTCACTCGAGATATCGAAGTTTTCTCGAGCCACGTGCACGCCATCCTCAGGGGACGCGCGGTGTAAATATTGGCGGCAGTTGTGGTCCCGTTCATAACCGCGTTATGACAACCAAGATGACACACGAGTAATGACTAATATAGCAAGGAATGCAGACGGCGGAACAGCCTACACTGAAGGAAATATAGTCTCATTTGTAGCGAAACATCAACAGAATATATCTGTGGTTGTTATTTCAAGATCTGAATTATGTCGCTTTTTTCTGTGAAGAAACTATAGAGAAAACTGCCTGAATGTTCTATTTGCGTTTCACGTGTTATAACTCACAACGCAGTTTCAGCTTAATCTTGAAATACAGTCACGGTTGTAGATGTTGAAGAAATAGAAATTATGGACACAAAGTAATGAAGTTAACACAGGTGCTTGCATGAACATCGCAGGAGATCTTTTCTATCTACGACAGTGAATTTCACATTTGTTCTCCAGTATTTTTTAATATACGAGTAACTCTCCAGTGGAAACTTAAGATAAATTACTTAAAATTTATCCGACAAGAACAAAATATCAGGTGTCCGGATGAAAGGTATCCCAATATATATATATATATATATATATATATCGGAAAGTAATTGCATACACGTATCCGGTTTATGTCATCGGAAGGAAAACTCATGCCCAGCTTACGCGCATGCGCCGTCACATTTCTGCCACCATATATCACAGTGAAAACACGAACAAACCCAGGATGATACCAAGAATCTCCTTCTCAAGATAGACAGGCGGCGCAAGTTCAGCCCCCATCAAGAAACACGATAGGAGAAGGGACACGAACCTAATTGGTTTATAAATTTTAACTTAAATAACAAAGTTTTAAAAACTTTAATATACCAAGAAAGCTTCTGTAGTTGTGGAAAAGTTGGATTTTGTATATATTGTGCAACACAAACATTGTATGTATATGTATTTTAAGACTCAAAACACCCATTGTGATAGTAGTTTCCAAAAAAGTATCGATGTCCCTCTGATGATGGTCTATAGGGACCGAAACATGTAAGGGTGCTAAGTTTTCAAGTAGTAAAAACTTCAATAGTCACACTGCAAGGAGTTGTTTTGTCTTTGTAATTGTTAGTGTGACGGACCAGAATGAAACAAATCAAATTAAGCAAATCTGATTAACACTATGTAGAGGCAGCTTTCCCGAAGTGTAACTACAGGAATGTCTTCGGCCGATCTATGGACCGAGCAGCTAAACCGAATGCTTTTAATTGGCCCTTGGAACTAAATTTGAACGTATTAATGGGAGAACTCGTCGTTTTTGGCACCCACATTGCGGTTGGAAGTTATTTTGTTGTCGGAACGTTAATAAACAACGTTGAATTATTTGTATAACAACATTTATAGGCTGTATAACATGTGGAACGAGGGCCACTGAATACACAACGCAACTAACTACAGAGCTGAATATGAGGGAACGGGCAGTGCGGGAATTTACCTTGGCAGAGGAAATGCTTTCCCAGCTGCCGGCGATGCGTCCATAACTCATATCGTGGTATGATACACCAATTTTTCATATCCAATCTAATGACAGCATCCGCCTTTGTGTTAAGCCAAAACGTCACGCTACGAAATAATTCATATTTTTGGAATGTTATATGAGATGTTGTCTAAGTTAGTTCAGTTTAGCGTTTTAATTCAAAAGAGACACAAAACACAAAAATGTAACAAGTCTCAGCGTAACGAAATGCGACTCGTACTTGTGTAAACACTTCTGCTTTCTGTGCTAACTGATCTGTTATTTCAGTAATGCATTTCTGCCTTTAGCCTACTTTTCTTATTGTAAGAGAATGGGTATGGTTGTGGCGTCACCCTTATGTACATCCCCCCAAATAAGAGCCACTGGACAGTGGAATTTGGCTCATGAGAAGAAGGTCCTGGGTTTGTGTCCAGCAATATTTAGGAATATCCTGACAGAGGTTAATCGTTTTCTTCACTCCTTCCAGGCAATTTCCGGAATATTATTTTAAATTAGGCCACGAGCTCCCTCTTTCACACCCTCTCCAACTTACTGTCATCCAACAATCCTGCACTAAGCAGTGTAAGATACTAACGCCGTCGTAAAATTCTCCACAGATTAAAAGTAACTTTTGCCTAGTGGACGGATTTTCATAAAATCTGGTACGAACGTCATGCGACTAGAGCAGAGGTTCTTAACTTTTTTGTGGCACCGGACCCCGTTACAAATCTGATGGAAGCTATGGAACCCCCTTCCCAGCAAAATGAGCGCAAACATATAGAAATAAAATTTCAAGCGGTTTATTTCATTTGATTGGAAATTGATTTTCTTCATATAAGCAGAATATAAAAACAACCTTTACAAAGAATTGTATCTCTTGCTCCTTTATGCAAAAATGAAAGGCCAATTCCTGAAAAAAAAAATAAATAAATCCAAATTGTGAAAATAGAAAAGTACATTTTAATTCTGCTCAAAAGTAAATTTCAATAAAGAATCTGTTACCGTTCTACTTGAATAAGAGGTTAAAATTATGCAGTTGTTTTCGACATGACAACGCGCATGTCATCTTTGATGTTCATTCGATTTCGCCTTTATGTTCTGATGGCAACAAATACTGAAGACCTGACCCACAGGAGTGTGTAGTAGCAAAGAGAATCAGAGTAGGCTTATGTCAAGGAACACCAAAATTCTTCTAGTTGAATTCGTGTCGGAACATTTCCTTTGTCCTCACGTAATGAGGTCATCTTTAACAAGGTCTGTACCATTGACGATCCAGCCTAGAAAACCGAGATTAACGGCCGTGGGGATTCGTTGCGTTGACAACGCGACACCCTCTATTCGCTAAAGCTGGCATTAACTTCGACGACAAGCGGCGGTCGCTCGGTCGGTATAGTTCGCTTTCGGACTAAAACCACGGACTTCTGTACAATTGACGAGGCCAGCAAGAGAATTATCACAAATCTGCGTTTCAATTTCAAGGTCGTCTGAGCAGCAGTAACATTCAAAAGAGTTCTGTAGTGTTTCCAGGTGTCTGTGAATTTGTGCCCGGAGAGAAACTGGCGACGTTTTGTTATTCTCTACTACAGCCTCCAACAAGGCTCCCTCCCGTACTGGGAAGTTGGCTCAGTTTTTCGACTTGAATGTCCTCTTCCAGGGCGGCTGCGTGACCAAAATAGTCGTTTCTCAGAAGCATCCATAACGTTGACTACAGGGCTTTAAATCGAAATATGTACCTCATTCATTTGACCAACAAAATCCGCCAAGTGAGGGACGACGTGAATGAATTTTTCTCTATTAGACTATTTTGAGGGTGGGTTTACCTTTCTCTCAAAAAGGGTTAAAAATTTGCCCGAACTTCAATCAAGAGCTTCAAGGCCTCTCCTCCGAAATTCCAGAGTACTTCTGTGCAGTATTCTTCCCCCGTTTATTTACAAAACATCTTGAAAAGGCGATCATCCAAGGCTGTGGCTCTGATGAAGTTGAAGACAAGATCTTCTTTCAGGACCTTTGGCAGAGCCTTTGACATCAATGCATGCCGATATAGAAAGCATTAGTCAAAGATGACGTGTGGTGTTACTTTCTTCACCAAAGCAGAAAAACTACATGTGTTGCAAAGCACCACAGACTCTCAATATGTGTACAGAGTACCAACGCTTTGCTTGCCAAAGACGCTTTTCACTATTTCGAAGATGCTGACATCCATTTTATTTTCCGAAAAGGGCCGCAAAATAGTAATTCTTTTATGGAGTCAATGACCACATAACAGACGAAGCATATCACTGGTTCTGCTTAGAGCTGCCAATAATTCAATTCAGCTGCATACTGAAGGGAAATGACGTAGTTGCCCATTCCCTCATGTTCCGATTCAAAATATTGAAGAAGTGTTAGCAATTCTAATGTGAGTGACGTTATTTTACATATGCAATGCTTCAGCTCCATTCGCGTGTTCCAAGCCACGAATCAGTTGGACCATTTCTAGAACACGTGGCTTCACCAATGTCTTTCCAGTCGTGCATGGTCCCTTTTGCTTGGCAATACGCTAAGCAACCTTCCAGGATGCTAGAAGACAAGGCTTCTCTGTTAGGGCAAATTTAAGTTGTATTAAAGTTCCTGAATTTTCAAAGAAATTCTTCTTCTCAAGAAAGAGATCCCACAATGTTCCGTGTGTTTTCAGGACGGACAGACATACGGTGCTCCTTCAGCTTTGCTGTCTTCATGCTTCCATTGGCAAGAACCTTCTTGCCACACTCCAAGCACAGCGACTACTGCGTTCCATCCCGTTCGGTGGCGATAGTAGAGCCAAAGGAAAGCTTCGACGTACTTTTTATGAACGCCAGAGCTCAAGCGGTTAGTCGCTGGCTTCCCACCGCGGCGGCCCGGGTTCGATCCCGGGTCTGGTCAAGTGGGATTTGTGGTGGACAAAGTGGCGCTGGGGCAGGTTTTCTCCGAGTACTTCGGTTTCCACTGCCAATCTTCATTCCACCAGTTGCTCCACAATCACCCTCAACTATCATCTGAGGCTGGTACAATAGGCCAGAAGTGGCCGCAGTACAAGGCACTTAGTCCCACCCCACTAGCAATAAAAAAAATTATTTACTTATTTACTCATGGAGCCGAGCCCTTCTCGAGAAGCCAAATCTGCAGCTACTCAAGAATTTCCCAGCATTTTATGGAACCCCAAGGTTCATTACCGTGTTCACAAGAGCACCCCACTGGTCCCTATCGTGAGCCAGATCAATCCAATCCATACCATCCCATCTTATCTCTCTAAGATCCATTTTAATATTGTCCACCCACCTACGCCTTCGTCTTCCAGTGGTCTCCTTCCTTCTGGCTTTCCCACAAATATCCTATATGCACTCCTCCTCATTCGTGCTACATACCCTGCCCATCTTATCCTCCTTGACTTGTTCATTCTAATTATACTTTGATAAGGGTACAAGTTATGAAGCTCATCATTATGCAGTGGAAAGCAGTGCCTTATGCACAAAAATTTAATTCATCAGTTCTGACCAGATGTGCTTACGAATCACATCTGAGGCAATTAAACGTGCGGATCTGCAGGGTCAGGTGTTGAAGCACGCGAGCTTTGGTTTATTTATGTGACTGCATAATTTCGTACCTAACAACGAGAATCCGCAAGTGTTGCACAACATTATAAGTACCCTGGAACGAAAATATTTCATTAAGACTTTAAAAGATTGCACTCTGCCAAGAAACTCGCCGTTACAAGGTTCAAACAAAGACATATGCCCATAATAACAATTGTAAGATGCGTTTTCTTCCATCTTTTAACATGGCGACAATGATGATGCTGCGCAACCTGGTCACGTGCAATAGCTTCCTCTGCCATCTTACACTTGTATGGAGTGAAACAATACCACAATGTGACATAAAAATTAATTCCATTTTCACAAAGACAATTTCCAACATAAAAGGAAGGAAATCGAAGAGAAAATATTTTGTTTTTTATGCCCGGTTCACGGACCACCCGAAGAGGGTATCTCATTTCCAAGTTGGAGGACCACCACATGTCAGCTGCTCCCGACTACTTAGTCACCATATCTTGAGGACATTTCCTTCAGCGACAACCTAAGGACGCGCCGTGCAGTTATGACAAAGGACCCATGTGACATGACCAAAGCCAGAACATAAAAACTTGTTGAAACAACTGCACACCATGGACATGAATTCAATAACCACAATTCAATACTGTTCAAATATATTCCTTATTTTAATTGTTCACTTCGCATTTTGAATTTCAAGACATACATGTCAGCAACACAAGCATTTGTTCTTAAAGAACAACTTTTCCTTCCACCATTGTTATGAGCCAACGTTTCCCCTTGCTTGCGTCATTTCCATGTCCATTCTTCTACAACCCCAACCACTCGACTTGTGGGTATTTGATACGCAATTTACCAGCTATTATGTGCGCCATTTTACGAAGGATCATGGACTTAAAAAGAAAAGAATTGCCGTAGTAATTACACAGCGAGTGAAGGAGTAAATGTTACGAGTAGAGCGCACCCCAGCCCAGCCCACCCCTTCTTTTGTGTTTCCCCTCTTCTTCAATCCATTTTAGCGCATCATAAGAAACGTTTACACATTCGTATCGTGTTGTTCTGTTCACAGAGCTGCGTGGAAGTGCACTGCAGTGTCCGGCTGTCCCCTCTCTCTCAGGCTTTACAAGCTGAGGACTAGATAGGACAGCTGCTCTGAGGTTCGGGGAATGGAAATCCATAGCGAAATTATTTGCCATATATCCTGAAGGATAATGAATTAACTGATTCATTTGCTTAACTTTATAGGGTCTGTGGTCTACTGGTCAGAGTTCCTGGCTACAGATCCAGAGGTCCCGGGTTCGATTCCCGACACTACTAGATTTTCTGAGAAGTACTTGGTCTGGAAAGGGGTCCACTCAGCCTCGTGAGGATAACTGAGGAGCTATTTCAAGGAAAGAGCGGCTCCGGTCTAGAAAACCGAAATTAACGGCCGTGGGGATCCACGCGACACCCTCTATCCGCTAAAGTTTGCACTAACTTCGCCGACAACTGGCAATCGCTCAGTCGGTATAGTTCGCTTGAGGGCTAAAACAACGGAGTTTGTTTGTTTTGTATATGTAAACCATCTAACTGCATTTATTTAACGACGTTATATCATCAGGGTTAGCAGAGTTAGTTTCAGATAGGAAGCGCAATGAAGTGAGACGTTTGTACTCAATAATATGTTGTGTTTACTAACAAACAGATTCTGCGTTGTGAACCTGCAGAAACCAACTTTTCGCAAGCTTTGCAGCACCCGTAAAACAAAGAGCGAACAGTAAGGACCTATTTCTATGCAGAGTTTCATTAACCAATATGCACTGTAACGTGGATGGCCAGAGCGTTTCTAGGCAACGACCTGTAAACAACCTTCAGTCGCGTTAGCGCACTCAACAATAGGATGAATGATTATAGTTCTTTGTTAGCCAACAGTCAGCCCGCCAATAGGTTGGCGAGATGGCTATCACGTGACTGGCTTTCTATGCGGTCTGTGCCACGACCGTTGCTATGCAACAGATTTAAGTTTAAGTGACAGTGACAGAGTTTTACGCGCAGTTTCATTGAGATGAGTTCTCGATAGAAGACAGCCATGGGAAGTTCGTAGTAGACCCGTGAAGATTTAAAGTGTGATTTGAAGACCTTAATTATGTGTAATACTGAGAGTCTGTGGAGACTCCAGGAGAGTTCAAGGCAATTGAGAGACTAGAGCAGAGTGCTTACAAGAGAAGTGAACAGGAGACCTGACGCGTGTGTTATAATTACAGAGTGTTACAATTATTTGTAGTTACAAATATTGAAGATCGAATAGACCGATTTACCAATCCAAAACCCGTGTCTTAGTCACTAATACTTACTTACTTACTTATGGAGCTTCTGGAGGAGCCGCCAATTCTGCAGCCATTCAAGAATTTTCCAGCATTTTATGGATCCCGAAGGTTCATTACCGTGTTCACAAGAGCCCTTCACTGGTCCCTATCCTGAGCCAGATAAATCCAATTCATACCATCCCATCCTATCTCTCTAAGATCCATTTTAATATTGGCCACCCATCTAGGCTCTGGTCTTCCCAGTGATCTCTTTCCTTCTGGCTTTCCCCCCCAATATCCTATACGCATTCCTTGTCTCCACCACGTGACAATAAACCTGGATCGGCTATTCAGGCTTTCAGGCGTCATGTCATAACCGGCATCCGAACACGGATTTAGCAGCTATCCAAAAAGAAGTTTCGGAAATGAAACATGTGGACAAACAGGTGCACAAAGAAGCCTGCATTTTCATTATCTTATTCTGAAGCTGCAAGGGCCGGTTCCAAAATCTAACTCAGGCAAAGTCTAACGAAATTAATGACCGAGTGTCAAGAGCTATTAGAGTTACTGGAGCTGTGCAGTCCTGTATTTTGACACATACGCTGATTTTAATTAAACAAGTTTTACACTCGTCTTTAAGTTAAAACTTCGTGGTAGGCCTGTGTTTAATGATTACTGCAGCCAAATGTAAACATTCTCAGTTTAATGACCTTGTTTGTTTTCTGCGCGCATCTCTCTATGCTCTGGATAGGATTCGATTTCGCTCATGTCCTACAGCAAGATAAACTCGCATTGATTGATTGCTCACAGCTTTGAAGTTCTCTCACTTCAGGTCTCCTAACTTCTTCACTTCTCCCTACGATAATCTAGAGCTTAAGACAGATAAAGGAGAAGGAAGATACACAGTGGGACTGTACATTTTTTTCTAAATGCATTCTCTAAGAAGCACATGCGATTTTGAACTCGATGTTTTTTCATTGTTGTTCCAAATCTGTCGCTGCACTTATAAGTCTATTGTTGGAGAGTTATTCACACTGCGCACTCAAAAATAACATATTCCTTCCTGTTTTACTATATGGAAGTTTCAGTTACACGATGTAAATCATAATTAGCACTACATTACACGGCTACTGCATTTTTGTAAGATTTTCAGAAAGTACATTAAAATCTGCGCCCTCTCAAACACTCGGGTCGTGGGTTTGAATCCGAATCGTGGCATGGATGTCTGTGTGCGTTTATTCTGGTTTGTGTTGTTCTGTATGCAGGTAGCGGCCTTGCGACGGGCTTATCCCCCGTCCAAGGAGCCCTACCGAATGCGTAAAGATAAAGAAAATAAAGAAAGAAAGAAAGAAAGAAAGAAAGAAAGAAAGAAAGATAGACAGACCTGGCTTTAGATAGATAGATAGACAGACAGACAGACAGATAGATAGATAGATAGATAGATAGATAGATATTAAAAGCGATTTGAGGTTTTTATGAAGTAGTGAACTGGTATAAGAAAGCACAATTTTCGCCACAGCCATGTTGGATTTGAGGCAAGGAACTAGCTATAAGCAGGCAACAAACAAAGCCACAGTTCTTTCGTATAGACACGTAAAACGCTGTGCCCTAAGACATAATGTATGTTCTAGTAGGGTGAGAGGCCAAATTGCACGTCCTTACAAAACAGCAAGAGCTCAAATCGTAGATTATGTTGTTTTCAGGCTGTGATCTTCAGGGTTACAAGAAGACGTAGGGGACTGTCTGGAAAGACTTCATCGGGAAATGTCGAAGAACAATGTTTCCTAACGCACAGAGTAAGGAGACATCAAGGCATACTGTCCACGGGCTCCAGATGCATCATTACAGTTACACTAGGTCTGAATTTAATAATATCTGTAATTACTGCATACACATTTATTGTTTCAAAAAAAAATCCATTTTTCGATCTGTGAGTCTGAATTATTTTTATTTATACGACTGGCTAGCGGCCTCCGTAGTCTAGAGGTAACGTTCCCACCTCATGACTCGTAGTACGCGGGTTCAAACCCGGTGGAGGTCGTCGAATTTTTAAGGGCGGAAAAATTCAGGGAACAAGTCCTCCGGGAGGGACTTTAAGCCATGGGTCCCTTGTCGTAGCTTTACGGCACGTAAAAGAACCTCATATCTCCTAAG
>NW_019739229.1:57909-82325 GCF_002891405.2 Cryptotermes secundus | reverse complement strand
CTACTCACCAAACTACACTGGCTACTTGGACGAAGATCTAAACTAACTCTAAACAACAAGCTCCTCATTTACAAAATCATCATCAAACCTGTGTGGACATATGGCATTCAACTATGGGGCTCTGCTTCGAACACCAACATTGCCATCTTTGAGCGATTTCAGTCTAAAGCTCTGCGTCTGCTAACGGACGCCCCTTGGTATGTCCCCAATGCCATCATCAGACACGATCTACAAATACCTACAGTTCAAGAAGAAATCAGTCGACTAAGTTCGAAATACAGATCACGGCTCAACATGCACATTAACCAAGAAGTGTCTCAACTCTCTGCACCCCCGCCTCTCCGCAGACTGAGAAGACATCTTCCACATGATCTCCCAAACAGATTTCTTGTATAATGTAGTATTATTATTTAGATCTTAAGTCCCTAGTTTGTAAGTATTCTCCCACAAATCATACCAGACTTTATCTACTGCACAAGGAGCACCGCTAATGAGCGGTGTTCTACACGTTCTTTTTTTCTTTCCTTCTCACATCATTATGCTAAATGTATTAACTCAGATTGCATAATAAATATGGGAGTCTCAAAAAAAAAAAAAAATATCTCCTAAGGAGGTCACTGAGCCAAATTCAAGGACATTTCCCGCCCAACAGTAGTCTCTAACGCCTTTGATAGATGGGGGAAGCGTTACAGATACCGCCAAGCCAGTAGAGGCCGAACTCGCTGGCTTGGTCGGGACTGATGGTAAGCACTAGTATCGGTAGGGTACAGAGACTGGTAGAATATCATAGAGGGAAGCACAATAGATCAAACTGGTCGCGATGCATGGGGAAACCCACCCTCTCTAAATAACTAACTAACTAACTAACTACACGACTGGCTACAACTACTCAGTGGACGCTACAGTCCATGGTGAACCTTGTTCCCTATTCTACATTTTCCTAATCATATAAATAGTCGATCGAACTCCTCGGATGGGGGATCAGCCCGTTTCAAAGCCGCTACCTGCATAGAACAATACAAACACGGAATAAACGAACAGAGACATCCATGCCTCGAGTGGGATTCGAACCCACGATCCCAGTGTTTGAGCGGGCGAATACAGTTCTTGTCTTAGCTAGGCCGGGCACCGCCATGCGTCAAGACATGTAACAGTCAAAACACGATGTCTGCGACATGACGCAAAGAAAGGAGCACAGTTGAAACGAATGAGATTATGAAAATCGCCGCACACCGGTCTGAGTCATGATGCTGATGAATCACGAATGAAGCAAGACTGCGTCTTTTGTCTCATGTCTTGATGCTTGTCTTGACGCAGTTTGTGTGCGGCCACTATGATCGGCTGACTGATTGACTGACTAACCAATACACTAACTCCATGATGAAATGTCTCTCTTTATAAGATTATAGTCGTTCATCCGGCCAAAGGATTCCCCAAAAGGAATGGCTCACCGTTAGACCCTTTCCTGATACTGATGAATTCAGTCCATAAGGTCACACTCTGTGCTTCTGGATACATATAGATACATCGCTTCTACACGTAAGCCTTCCGAGTGCTGTATTTTCCTGAGTACGATCACCATCCTCCACGGCGTGCTGCATATCCCCTGACTTGACATGGAAACTTCTGAATTGTGAGGCTTCTCGTTAGTCTATGTGACATTTCTTTATCTCAGCGATTACTGAAAGCGGAAGTTAGCTTACCCATCTTACCAGCCCCCCACCCTTCGCCTCCACCCGCCTTGAGTAGGCCTACTCAGACAGCATTAATTTCTCAGGTCCAAATATTCCCTTCAACACTAATTCTCGGATATAAAACGCAATGAGTCATTGTCTACGGTGTCCTGAAGCTGTTCTTTGCTCCCAGATCGTTGACCTTATAGAGAGTATGCGTTTTGTACATATAAATGAAAGTTTTAATTGAGATGAGAGTAATGAATCCCTTTGTTTTCATGATAGTAGTTGCATCTGTGATACAGAAATAGAGATACATTTTATATTTGGATATATATGTGTGTTTTAATTAATTCCGAAGAACGTACCCCGGCTGCATCATCCTTGTCGCATTGCGACACGCACACAGCGCTACATCCCCATCTGAAGAAATATTAAGTTTTCAGATCCGATTTTCCTGTTCTTTGTGCTCACCGCACAATGCGCAGTTCTTGCCCGTCTCACTGAATGTTTAGTTTTTGAAGCATACGTCTACTTAAGGCATGGAAATAAAATTGCTATGCTGTGGGATATGGGGGCCATATAGTGTGACATAGGTTTGCCACGTTTCGGAGGAATTTTCTCCCTCCATCTTCAGGGTAGAATTGTATTACGAACGTGATAAAATGGTTATAATGTAGTGGGAGACACGGCCATATATTCGTACAGATCCTTTCCGCTTTTATCACTGTTCTACCCTGAGAACGGAGAGGCCACTTACATCGAAGTAACGGTAGACGTCACAGTCTGCAACACAAACGTTTCGTTCGTCGTGTGATTGTCAACCACAGCAGCTTTGTTAAGTGAACCAGGAAATTAAGACTAGTTTAGGGCCTCTGCGCCGTATCGAAGTACACGATACGTGCTCTGTGTAGAGCCATACGGACCGCGCGTCTAAGGCAAGAACTGCCTTCGCCCGCTCGAACATTGGGGTCGTGGGTTCGAATCCTACTCGAAGCATGAATGTCTCTGAGCGTTTATTCTATGTTTACTTTGTCCTGTGTGTAGGTAACGGCCTTGCGATGGTCTGATCCCCCATCCAATGAGTCCTACCGACTGTGTACAGGATTAAGAAACTGAAAAAAAGGGGGGGGGCAAGANTCTCTGAGCGTTTATTCTATGTTTACTTTGTCCTGTGTGTAGGTAATGGCCTTGCGATGGGCTGATCCCCCATCCAATGAGTCCTACTGACTGTATATAGGATTAAGAAACTGAAAAAAAAAGGGCCAAGGTCCAACAAAAGAACTGTACAGCCATATATATAGCTATACCGTTCCAAATGAAGCGGATTGTAAGACATCTCAATTTCACTCATTTCTACATCGAAACAAATGAGCTGGCTGCCTCCTTTACGTAAAACTACTGCTGCATCTTACATTTAATTTTCCCCCTTTCTTTTAGGAACTGGGACAGTTAAGCCATCAAAGTGGCCCTTTTACAGGATGGATGGTTGGGGGTTCAAACCGCGTGCAGAGGTTCACCAATCAACGTGTGCTGCTGGCGGAGGCGTGATCTGGCCCTTCACCCCCATCTAGTGTTAAGTTTTAAAATTCTTCTAACACAACCTCCACTTCCCACATACGCCTTCCTGATGGGGAGCTTAATTAAGCATCGGGGCAAGTTTATAGCTTATCTTTTTCATATAACAATTTGCATTTCCTTAGCGCATGACGTATAAGAGAATTGAAGGCGTGACAATAAGACGCCACTTGCCACAGTTCTAACACAATACAAGCATAACTATCGCGTTGTGGCTTGAATATTCACTTATGGGTAGCTACATCCATTCCGGACAGCGGCACACTACTTAAAACATCAATCTGTGAATTTATAAAACTAGCGAAGTACACAATCTAATCCATCCTTAACAACTCCTTGTTTTGTTTTGCCATCCACTGTTATAGTACATAGCGAGTTCCCTTATTTTCCATCAACTTCTCTTTTTCTCTCTTTTTTGGTTCATTTCCCTTCATAGCAGCATTATTTCATGCAGGCCTCTTCTCCGCCTCCTCTCTTCAGCCTGCCGGAAAAATCCACTCAGCAGAGCAGCTAGAAAACTCGAGCCCCCCCGAGCAAGCAATTTAGCTACATTCGGTACACTTTCAGGGCAAGCAGCTCAGTGATATACAGACGCTGGTGCCATTATCTCAAAGAAAGCAACTCATTAGTATGCGCTTTTATAGTTGAAAGTTGAAAAACTTTTTCTTTTTCCTTCACCGAAATGATGATTTGGCCATTTTCAAAGTACGCAATTAAAAGTTAAATGGAAGGAAGATTTTGAAGAGAGCAGATAGAGAGGCGGAGAGTTATGGATAATCAGAGTACTTCTCATCCACTTCTGTATCTATCCCCTTCTGCCTTATATCGTTTTCTCATATTTCTCTCTCGTAGCACCATCGATCCGTTCACCCCCACATTATGTCAGAGGACAAACCACATAGACTTCCTGTCCTGGTTCTCTGCTACTGAATACATACGCGAAACAATCGTACCACAGTTCAAGCTAATCGCACGAATGGCCTCCTGCTGGAGTCAGGCACTACTCGGTAACGGCTTACTTTATCCAGCCGTACGTATCTGCGGGTTTAAGGATATTATTATCTAAAGCAGTTAGCTAACGACGATTCATGTTAACTGCCTATTGCAATTAACATTTTCACCATAAAGAATTTATAACTTTAATATTATCACGTATCCTGGTAACTCGACAAGTAATTCATGAAGAAAGCAGTCTTCTGGGATTTGGCACCGTGTATATGTGGTGTTAACCGACGTTTCGGAGGAACGTATCGACTACATCTTCAGGGTAGAAGGAAAAATATAAGAATCCGCAGGCGAAGAGACCGTGAGAACCGGTACAAGCAGACCAGTCGGTTAACACCACATATACACGGTGCCAAATCATAGAAGACTGCTTTTTTCATAGTCACCGCCGTGAAAACCTCAAATCTTACAAGTAATTAATGGGTTCCCGATTAGATGAAGCGATTTATTGGTTATTCACCAGGCTGAACTACAATTAGTTGTAACTCAGTCTCACTGTAACTTTTAGAAAGGCACGAATCTCAATGGAAACACTATTTTTATTAAAACAAAATTAGGAAAAAATATATTTATTAAATAAAATAGGGTTAATTTATTATTAAATTATTAGTTTTATAATCTTATTGTGAAAAATAAGCTTTTTAACTAAAATGCAGCGTGTATGAAGACGTACTAGTCCATTGGTAAGAGACTGGTAACTTCAGAGAATACCGGACCGCACTAAACCTCAGTTCTCTAAAATTTTGTTTCAGTCGCTTGTGCCTTTCTTGGGAAAAATGGCACAGTTAAGTAACACAGAGATCGATGGACAAGTTGCCGATACTAAGAAGGTTCTTGAGGATAGTAGTTCGGAACATATATATCTACAGCTGTGCGCCAACTGTGTCCGCATGTTATATCGTTCTCGCGTCGTAGTAGGCTCCACGTACTCTCTGTCGGAAAGGAAGGAAGGAAGGAAGGAAGAAGACGTAAGTCAGCTCGCGCTTTTAACCGAAAAAGAAAACAGCAAAACAAAGGAACAACGGGTTATGAAGAATGAAGATAAGAAAGAAATAGCTCCCGTTGAATTTCAACGGGCTTGGACACTAATCACAATATAAGGTATGAGTACAGATCTTACATCTGAAGTGATCTTTCTTCAATCAAACAATAGCATGACGTCATTCATATTTCTTATCCAAACGCCCCCTCGCCTGTTCCATCACGAAATTAATAAACACAGACAGACAGACGATGTGTAGAGATGTGTAAACATAAACGTTTTCGTTTTATAAAGAAAAAGAGACAAAAATTGTTACTTTTTCTGTTACATTTATGGATTCGAGTCCAGTCAATTTATTTACTCCTAGGCGATTAATTTTGACAGCTCACTTGTTTCTCTGATGAAGTTATTACCAGCAATCAGAAGGTAAGAGACCACTGGGAAGACCAAGACGTGGGTGGGTGGACAATATTAAAATGGATCTTAAAGAGACAGCATGTGATGGTATGGATTTGATTGATGTGGCTCAGGATAGTGACCAGTGGAGGGCTCTTGTGAACACGGTAATGAACCTTCGGGTTCCATAAAATGCCGGGAAATTCTTGAGTAGCTGCAGAATTGGCTTCTCCTCAAGTAGGGCTCAGCTCCATAAGTAAGTAAATGAGTAAGATACCAACAATAAGAACTAATTCTGAAAGAATGCGACCTCTGGGCATCAAGCACGAATGTGCGCCATGCATCCACATGATAGCAGGACTCGATCCATCCCAGTGTCCAATCTAACACAACGCGTGTGCTGAATTCTTGAGATATATGTAAAACTGAGTACGCCCCATAACGTAACAATCAATTTGTCTAGATTTTGGTGCTCTGGGTTGTGACACCGCCCGTAGTCTCGTAACTTTATATCAAAGTTTTGCGGAGGATCACGCTAGCTCCATTTCCGCGAACTCTGTAGATCCTCCGAAACGACGGTATCCACCCAAAGGCTATGCAGTGTCAGAAAGTAGAAGATCACAAACTGAACGCCAGCAGATGTGAATATCTCAAAACTTGCATCGCCTTCTCGTTGCAGTATGACCCCCGTGCAGGCACCACAAACTGTTGCAGCGCCCCGAACACCACATCCGTAGTCCTCACTTTACTGAGCCGCTGTGGAATTCTCCCTAAAGGAGTTAATTGCTTATAATTGGATTTCCTTATGCCTTCAGTGCTGATATGTATCGGAAGAGAGGTAGACTCCCCTACGCAGCAGGGATGCAGTTAGTACACACCCTCGAGCGACTTCAAGTGGCAGCAAGGGGCGGTAGGAAGCACTTCTCTTATGCATCTCCATTTCTCGCTAATATGGCCCCCTTTTCTTTAGTCATTGTTAAACAGCTCACACGGATTATCATTCATATCTACGTACGATCCAGGGAGGGGTGTAATAAATGGTTTTATGTAATCAATTCAAATCGCATTTGTTTAAAGGCCTGGGCGGTTCAAGAGAGAGCGAGACAGAAACATAATCAAGATCAGTTATGATGAAAACAGACAAAGTTAAGAAGTTAGAATATTAATGCAAGACCACTGAGAATCCGAAGGGAAGTTTCTTAATTTATAATATAATCTAATATCTAACAATTACAAAGTCCCGTAATCTGGTTTTCACTTTTTTGCCAAAACAAAAGTTCGATCTATCCAGAAAATTAATTTATTATTAGAATACACAAAACTGTAATTTTTCTGTGGTTCTGTATGGGTGTGAAACTTGGTCTCTGACATTAAGGGAGGAACATAGTCTGAGTGTGTTTGAGAACAGAGTGTTGAGGAGAATATTTGGATCGAAGAGAGATGAACTGACAGGAGGCTGGAGAAAACTGCATAATGAGGAGCTTCATAACTTCTACTCTTCTCCAAGTATAATTAGAATGGTTAAATCAAGGAGGATGAGGTTGCCAGGGCATGTAGCACGAATGGGAGAGAAGAGGAATGCATATAGGATATTGCTGGGAAAGTCGGAAGGAAAGAGACCACTGGGGAGACCAAGACGTAGGTGGGTGAACAATATAAAAATTGATCTCAGAGAGATAGGATGGGATGATTGGATTGATCTGGCTCAGGATATGGACCAGTGGAGGGATATTGTAAACACGGCACTGAACCTTCGGGTTCCATAAAATTCTGGGAAGTTCTTGACTAGCTACAGATTTGGTCTCTCCTCAAGAAAGGCTCGGCTCCATTAGTAATTAAGTAATCCTTAACTTTTCTTCTTCCACATTTCCCCTTTCATTTCTTTATCTCCGTAAGCATCCCGTTATTGGTCACCTTTCCTTCCTTCCTTCCCCTACATAAGATCAGAACAGTTTCGGTGGGTGCTGGTCACTTGCTTTTGTTATCACAGAAGATATGAAAGTTATGAACATGAGTTATCGTTTGATACGTCGAGGCAACTCGAATATTGTTACCATATTTCAGACACCAATATTAACAAAGTCCACTGTGAGCGCAATGTGGTCTTAAGTGGTGCTATGACCTCAAAGTTTTCCCTGCGGCTCACGTTCTCTGTGGACGCAAACAAATACCGCAAGCAAACGCACACCAACTGGATTTCGTAAATGTGATGCACACCGAGGGTTATTTCATTATATCATCTGAAGTCCAGGAAATAATACGAGCTATTCAAGGTGAATGTTGGCTGGGGGTCTATGAATTGCACCTCCGTGCCCAGTGTTTTGCCAGAACGCGATCATCCACTGGCTGGGTAAACGAGACCGCTGCCAGCAATTCACACTAATTAATTAAGACGCGTCAGACTCCCCCCCCCTCCACACTTCAATTCTGCCTGCTGCTCTCAATGAACTGCGCTATGGCGCACTGCAAGAGGAATCCAGCAGCTTTTAGATAAGAAATAAAATCTCTTGGATATCGAATAAAGGGCGGTTTTCGAATACCATTACTTCTACTCCTTACCACTAATGACAAATGACGTCAAATTTACTCTGCATCGCACCGCTCATCTGGAAGCCCTGAGCACACAACCACGTGTGCTCAACACATGGCCGTTCTACAGTAACTCACAGTTGCGGTTGGCAAACCTTTGGTCGGTTAACAAGTTCCTCAGTTTTACTTTCTCGCGTATGCTCTAGTATACTGTTACACTCATTCATGGAGCTGAGCCCTTCTTGAGAATCTGCCAATTCTGCAGCCACTCAAGAACTTCCCAGTATTTTATGGAACCCGAAGGTTCATTACCGTGTTCACAAGAGCCCTCCAGCGGTCCCTATCCTCAGCCAGATCAACTCAATCAATAACATCTTATTTTGTCTCTCTGAGAACAATTTTAATATTGTCCACCCGCCTACGTCTTGGTCTTCCCAGTGGTCTCTTCCCTTGCGGCTTTCCCACCAATATCCTACATGCATTTTTCCTAACCTCCATTCGTGCTACATGTCCTACTCATTTCATCCTCCTTGACTTTATTATTCTAATTATCCTTGGAGAAGAGTACAAGTTATGAAGCTCCTCATTATGCAGTTTTCTCCAGCCTCCTGTTGTCTGGAGAATTCCCCATGAATAATCACTTCAGCCATACCACACCCAGCAAGTGCAAGCCCTCACTCCTCCTGGCCACCGTGCAACGGTGGGGTTTTCTCGCAAACTACCCTGTAAACACACAGTTTGTAGCTAACATCCTGTTTACCGGTGAGGCGGGGTTCACAAAAGACAGTATGGTGAACTTTCAAAATATTCATGTCCGAATGGGAATGTTACTTGTTAGGTGATCAACTCTCGGGAGTAGCTGTCTTACCTCACTGGCTAACAGTTGCAGTGTATCATCGGTTTCTGGTCAATGATTTATCAGTACCTCTTCACCAACGACAAAACATGTGTTTCGTGGATGATGGGGCACTATCACATTTGTTCCTCATTGTGAGACGCCACCTGAACCAGATTTTCGGCTGACAGTGGATTGGACGCCGATGTCAACTCATTTGGCCTGCACTACCACCTAGTCTTAAATTTCTGGATTTTTGACTGTGGGGACACCCAAATACTTTGGTTTATTCAGCGCCGATCAATGTCTTAGAAGTATCACAGTAAAGAGGAGAGAATGTCTCTCAGGAGGTTCGGATGAAACCAGGAATTTTAGATAGAGTGCGCACCTCTCTGTGACGGAGAGCTGAAAGTTGTGTTGAAATTCATGGGAGCCACAGAGAAAATTGCTGTAGAGATCACATGAACATCGCTCATTTCTCAACAGGTGTTAGTTTCTGAACATACTCGCATTTTTGCTCATTAAAGTGAATACTATACTCATTTATGCCGGTCACAGTAGCCGAGCGGTCTAAGGCATGCACTGTCTTCGCTCGCTCGGAAGCCGGGATCGTGGGTTCGAATCCCACACAGGGTATGGATGTTTGTGTGCGTCTTTCTGTGTTTGTCTACAGGTAGAGGCCTTGCGACGAGCTGATCACTCGCCCAAGGAGTCCTACCGTATGTGTAATATCTAGTTAACCGAAGTGAAACGGAGAGTTTTATGGAGGTAGTCCTAGGCCAAAATTGGGGCTGTAGCGCCACAGGAAAAAAAAATACTCATTTATAGCCTCTAATCCTTTTCTGGACACCCTGTATAGTATGCATACTGTCAGCATTGTATAATTATGCTTGTGACATAATATAAAATGGCACAAGCCACACGTAGAATGTCTACTGTTAGCGTAATGACATATAATAGTAGAAGAAGAAGAATTGTTAATAATTGTGTAGAAAAAAAAACATTATAGACTCATTTAGATTTTCGACTTATGTCTACTATAGGACAGTGTAGAATGACTTTTTCTTTATTTCAGTTCCATTAAGGGGTTAGACGGTAAAAGCTGTAGTATGTTTCCCGTTAATTTTCTGGCGAACTGAAAAGACACGAGAAAACTCAAGGTCGTATTCAAATCTGTGTCCTTTCAAATATGTCTCATAACCTACATAACACACAACTGCTGTGTACCAGTCTTACGTCTACTTTATATGATGGGATCTTGCGCAGTACTTCACAACAGGACCATTTGAGAGGCCGAGTGGTCTTGAACAGCGCAAGCGCTGCGACAGCGCATGCACATCCTGTTCTAGACATGGGCGCATGCCTGCTACTTCTGTGTGGCTGAAGGCCCTAGAGTTGCCGATCCCCCACCTAGGGTGGGTTCCCTGATTCTGAATTAATTCTCAGTGGAAGCGGTCAGATGGGTCAATAGAGTTGGCTAGGTAAATATTTCTTTCAACAATGATCGAAACAACAATTGCTGTTTTGCTAATCACAAAAATTATTATCTACTTCCACATGAATATTATTCAAGTTACCTTAAAAATTAAATAATCCGTGCCAAATCCCCCAGATTCTGAAGGAGATTTGTCGAAATTCCTTTTCGTTTTTCAAACTCTTCGCGATAATGAAAAAATCTACAAAAAAATAACGTAAAATATAAAGTTAGCTGCAAAGTAATTATTTATGTTCAGTTATAACAATCTTTATTTACTTACAGCGGTGACAGCTGTCGCCTTATCCTTGCTGATTAAATATTCTTTGAAGACTGAAGATGGAGGCAGCATGTTCCTGCGAAACAACAGTTACCTTGTATCAGACTACATGGTGCTACATCTTACATGATACGGTTTTCAACTATAACAAGTTTTGCCCTTCAAATATTTAGGATAAAACTTGCTGCATAAAACAGACACAGAACAAAACACACCAATTTACTGAATGTTAGGAAATGCACAAAACGCTAGAAATGAAAGTGAGAGAAGGAAGGTGAAACTTTTAAATATAAAGAAAGCTTCTACTGCATTATATGCCAGTGAAACATGCACTGAAATAGGTACAAACACTGTGAAATCCAAGCAGCAGTAAGGGACTCCTTAACAACTGTCAATGGATGAACCAGATTAGATAAAATTAGATGCAAAAAGATAGATGGAAAAATTAAACGTCTGTTCAATAAATGATTGTAGTGGAAAATGGTTAAATCATCTGGGCGGAATGAAAACTGTCAAGCTCCCAAAGCAAACGTTTAAGTACACATCATAGGAACATATCCGGTCTAGAAATCCGAGATTAGTGGCCGTGGGGATCCGTTGCGCTGACCACGTGACACCCTCTATCCCCTAAAGTTGGCACTAAGTTTGCCGAAAAGCGGCGGTCGTTCGGTCAGTCTAGTTCGCTTGCGGACTATAGGCCACGGAGTTTCTTTTCGTAGGAACACAAGGGATGTCATGGAAAATAAGGCTGTGACTTTGGAGCATCTATGAACCTAAATTGTGAAGGGAGGCAGAAGAAAAAAGAACTAATAACGAGTTTCGTATATTCACACACAATTAGAAGATTTACAAGTAGGAGTGATCCGTTACTTACAATAGCACTGTTAACGTAATTTTGAATGTTATGTATTGGCAGCGCTTCGCTAATGCTGGGAACGAGACTTTGGTACAGCTGACACGGAGAGTCCTATATGCAACCAAATGCATAACCCGGTTGGATCAGAATAACAGAAACCACAGAATGGAAAAATATTAGTTTAAGGGTGAGGGGTCGAGCTAGCGGGTCTCCTCGGAATTCCCACCACAGATCTGTCTAAAGAAAACATCCAGCCTTCCTCACAGAGGAAGCAGCGGGAGGCAGTGTTTATGTAGATATGTGTGTTTATGCTGTGTTTATACTGTAAGGTGCCATCTTCTTTCCGGTTAGAAATGACATCACAGCTTTCAAGAAAGGAAAAAGGGGTCAGAAAGCTCACCATCAAGGAAGTTGTGAACGAAATAAAATCAAGAAAGAAAAATATTAATATTTTTGACGAAGAAACTTGCTGTATGTCGGCTTTCAACATAATCCAGAGCAGCGATGAAGGGAATAAGTTTCGTTGCTTCTTTCCACACTCCTCATATTTTCGTTTTCCTCTCCATACTTCCGAAATAGTGAGAATTATAATAAATATCAAGTAGAGACACAGGTTTGTGTATGTTGTTGGTGTTAAGTAACCAGGTCACGAACTCCATGGAGTAGTGCCCGCGAGAAGCTGATAGTGACACAGATTTGCAAGAATTGCTTGGCTTTTGGACTTTATATCCATCTTTCGGAATTCTAGGTACTAGAGGATACGAACTCTGTGTAAGGGGCCCAACTGAGAGGGTGTCTTCCTTTCTCACCTGAAGGCGGAAACAGAGCCAGTTTCCGAAATGTCGTGTCCTCTATTACCTAGAATTCCGGACGATGGAAAAAGTCCAAAAACCCAGTAATTCTGTGTGTCATCCACCATCGTCAGAACCCTTTAGAATTTTAAGAAGTTTCACGCATTTCATGGGAATCGAAGCTCGATTAAAGCGCTTTCACGCGCAATAATCCAGTGCACTTTACCAGCTGTTTCTTTACGTTTCGTCATATACATTATCATCACATCCTCGTGGCCTCTTCCTTTCAGTTTTGCCAACATTTCAAATCACACTCAAGCTGCTATATACCTCAACGATTTATTAGTCTTGATTTGCTGACCGCAGTACCATTTGTTTAAGGGATAAATTGTGATAAATTGTTCAGTGTTCTCCATCCACGTGATAGTTCTTTGTCTTAGGTTAAGTATTGGGCCGCGCCATAGCTCAAGCGGTTAGTCGCTGGCTTCCCAACGCGGCGGCCAGGATTCGATCCCGGGTCTGGTCAACTGGAATTTGTGGTGGACAAAGTGACGATGGGGCAGGTTTTCCCCGAGTACTTCGCTTTCCCCTGCCAATCTTCATTCCACCAACTGCTCCACAATCACCCTCACCTATCATCTTGGGCTAGTACAATAGGCCAGAAGTGGCCGCAGTACAAGGGACTTAGTCCCACCCCACTAGCAATAAAAAAATAGGTTAAGTATTCGCCTCAGTACGTTCTTGTCTGTTGTACCCAATTTATGATTTATCCCTTAATATGAGAGACCTAGTTCCAAACCTACACAAGACACGAGGAGAAATTGTGCTATATTTTAATACTTATATTTTTACATACCTAACCACCTATCTACCACTGGGCGCTACAGCCCTGGGTGAGCCTCGGTCACTTCTACAACCAGTCCCCACAACCAATGCGTGCTGCCATAGGAATGGACCCACACATGTTGACCTGAGGCTGGCTGTTAGGTTTCTGAACAAAATTATTTTTGCAGGATGAGGTTGTTAGCCTCATGTCAAACACACCAACCTGGAGGACCTGGGTATCTCTTTTAGTCTGGACCCTACCCTTTGACCTTTCCGGCACGGGTGACCCCACCAGTAGTTAAACTGACGAAGGCATAGCTATATTTTTACATAACATGGGAAATCTGCACCATCGACCCCGTAGGCTGTAGTTGTAAATCGTTGCTTTGCTTTCATGAAGAACTTTGTACGAATAATCATATTCGAATCATATCCGTTCATATTTCACCCATATTTCATCCCTTAGCAATCCATTTGACAACACAGGGAACTGTATTTGCACGTGTCTCAATGAGATAAAGCCGTGTGAAAGGGAATACAGTAGCTCCAACTGCCTCCTCGTGGCGGGCCTTGGAAGCAGCAGGCTGGCCTGCCTGGGGGCAGACAGGCTGGCATGGTGGCGTCCTAAGTTAAGGTGTGAGACACTGTGCCGAGGCACCGAGGGAACAGTGTGCTGAACACAGCCCTAGGGATACAATTCAATATCCCATTGTATGCTGGACTCTGTGGGAAGTAGCAGATTTCTCTGCGGCAGCAAAACCTCTCAGGGACACTAACGAGGTTGGACTTAGGGTGAGGCTTTCTCTTTGGGGGGGGGGGCATGAGACCCGCTAGCATAAGAAGGGCCCTCTTGAGGAACTGAGACATCGGTTGTGGGTCAAGCCGGAAGAGTGGTGTGGACTATGTTGACCCTGACGTCAACCGACAGGCGTGGGTTACAGGCTTTATGTCTTCAGTGTCCTGTAAAAACACAAGAAAGCCTAGCAGAGGCCGCAAAGCGGGAGATCCCCCTCTCACGGCAACTGAGATCTCGGCTGAGCCCTATTATGGGCTTTCTGCTATCCCGTCCCAAGTCAGTATAATAACTCCGTGGTTTTAGTCCGCAAGCGAACTATATCGACCGAGCGACCGCCGTTTGTCGGCGAACTTAGTGCAAACTTTAGCGAATAGAGGGTGTCGCGTGGTCAGCGCAACGAATTCCCACGGCCGTTAATTTCGGTTTTCTAGACCGGAGTCGCTGTTTCCTTGAAATAGCTCCTCAATTATCCTCATGAGGCTGAGCAAACCCCTTCCAGAGCCACTACTTCTCAGAAAATCTGGTAGCGCCGGAAATCGAACCCGGACCTCTGGGTCTGTAGCCAAGAACTCTGACCACTAGATCACAGAGGCGGTCCGTCGGTATAATACAATACAACTACGTTAAACATCAGTTTTATTGGGATAAGACAAGCAAGCATCAAATGGCGAAGCGACGGTTCGGCTGCTAGTAGTGGACGCTGTGGGCGAATACATTTCTAGCCAGCCGGTGTACAAAAATTGTAATTCCTTCTACAACATGACGTCAGTTTCAGAGGACATTCAATAACGACAGACAATATATTTAAGAGATATTTCATGATTAATATATAAACCGACAATAAGCGAAAATAAACTTGAATGCACAGTTAATTTATAGGATTTCCGACCAGTGCCGATTCTCCCAGAAGGAAAGTTTGTATTCTGAAGTCATATCGAATTTCACCGGCGTTTCGTTAGTGTTCGTGATGCTTAGCAAAATGTTTCCGGATTCTGAATACCGTTATTTGAAGCCTCACTCGCGTGGGAGTAAATATTTGTTAAAATCGAGAGAACTGAACAGCTTAGGAAGGCGCCCCAAATTTATTTAGAGCTCAGATGCTTTCTTAACTCCTGCCAAATTCAGTTATAGTCCGATGATTTCCATTGGTTCTCGAACTGTCGAGCTGCTGAGAAATGTTGTTTCATGTTGATCGTTAAGTCACTTCAGGCAACTCGATATATCCAAGGTTAAGCTGAGGTAACTGAGGCATCCTAAGGTTATTTGGTGTAATTTTCTGTAAGATCAACAACCTATGGAAACTTTTAATTGCTCCAGAAAGTTTATTATTATTATTTATTTATTTAAACTGCAAATGGGTTTTTATCCGGTGGCAGTAATACTGCAATAAGACACACCATACAAAATAACATATCACACTCAAACAAAACACAGCACAAAAGTAGGTGGTCACAAAAGCCTGCCAATCACAGTGACCGCGGGGTCTAAGGCATGAACTATCTTCGCTCGCTGGAATCGTGGGTTCGAATCCCTCTCAAGGCATGGATGCCTGTGTGCGTTTGTTCTGTTTATGGTTACTCCTGGTAACTTAAGTACATTTACATGACTTAAAATAGCTTAATCATTAGCACAGATCAGCAGCTGGTGCGTTCCACTCCGTTCCAGTCCATCTCACTTAACATGGAATTGGTATCCATCAGCATTCCAGTCCACAAGTAGAAATCTACAGAACGTGGAAATGCATGATAAATCAACGGAGCGAGGCTGTGTGTCTGTCTTCACGATAGATACTTTCTGTTTCAGCAACCCCTTGTTTTCTCAAACGTAAAGGCAACGCCTTCTCTCCGAAATAATAAATTATGCTTCATGCTTCTTGAGGACCGCACAAGTTGCTGATAATCTGAGCTGCCTGTTGTCATTCACGTGTAATTGTAATTTCTCTTACCTAAATTATTGTGATAGGATGACTGAAAGAGACAGGTAATAATAACTGATCCACTTCAAGGCAACAGCTGATAAATACTGTCACGTAACATGGAGTCACTATATATACCAATATGGAATTACAAATAACTACAATACTATCGCTGATTTTCATTGTTTATAAATCACTACAGCACACGCTCTTTTCCAGCATGCAGTGTCTTCCTAGTAACGGCTTCTAACAAGGGTTATTCCTCTTCCTACGGGGTCAGGTCCTCTCTCATTGCAGCTACCTTCCACTTAACAATTTTTGCTTCAATTGACCTTCTTACGGCTTCTTTGTACGGATCCAATAGAAACCACCGTTTCCAACAGTACCTCTATAGATATATTCGTATGGCGAGCATTGTCATAGCAACGGAACATGGATAATTAATCTCATTCTGAGAAAAGTGAGATCAAAATGCATACAAAGTGGTGTCGGGAAACCTGAAGGGATAAGACAGTTTGGAAGACAACGATGTAAAGGGGAATATAATAATATTAAAATTGGTCTCGAATAAATAAGGTGGGAGCACGTACACTTAGTTCGTGACTGAACATAAGGATCATAGGCGATCTATTGTGAACCGATAATGAACTTTTGGGCTCCCTTAAAGGCGGGGAATTCTTGGCTAATTAATTCGTCAATAAGTTATCAGTTAGTGAGAGAGATAATTCTAGATTTTTTTATAACATGCGCAAAATTTTAAATTGAACCTGCGATTTTCAGAAAAGAGCCTGAAATAAAATTTCTAATATTGAATACAACACAATACACCTGTTTCGGCGTACATGCGTCATCGTTTGAAATAAATATCGAGCAATGTTCAAATGTTCCTAATGGATCGCGGTGAAGAAGCTGAGGAAGTATTTCTGCCTTCAACTACTCCGAAATCTGGGATCTACGCCCTTCAGTTCTTACTTCCTTGACTTCTAGGAAAATCGTCGTAGTTAGGCCTACATAGTTATTCATAAACATTTCTTTAAAATAAAACGTTCCAAGTCGGAACCGAGAACCACATTTTCGAAGAATTATTTGGTAAATATTTTGCATGCTACCGACTTGGATTTCTTTTTTTATTAATTTCTTTTTCCTTTGGCGCTACAGCCCCAATTTGGGCCTTGGCCTAACTTCGTGAAACTCTCCGTTTCAGGACTTCTTGGGTGGGTGATCAGCTCGTCGCAAGGCCTCTACCTGTACACAAATGCACACAAACGCTGAACATCCATGCCATGAGTTGGATTCGAACCCACGAGCGATCGAAGACAGTGAATTCCTTACGCAGTTCGGCTACCGTGATCGGCTTTTTTTAATGATTAAACTAATTTAAATATAAATTACAAATAGTGTAAATATGTTTAAATTGGTCTATAATAAACCTGCACATTCAAAGGTTGGCAAGCCTGTCTAGAAGCCCTGTTCCAAGAATACTTGAACCATCCCGAAATGCTGTCACAAAACAATACACTGGATCAAGATACAGTGGAACCATCTATGAAATACTCAGCAGAACTACCAGCAACTGCGCTGCGAACATTATTGCGTGGTTAATTCACTTTGCCTTTAATGAGACTGAGTGGTTGGGGAAGTACCAGCTGAAACACGGCACATTGTGAAAGGAGGATGAAAAAAGAGGGAGAATGTTCCTGTGGGAACCGTGGGATGTAGGCGATACAATTCCTACATCTACACAGAGTGCATCGGGAATAATTCAAGAGCAGGGGGTGGGTGCAGGGACGGGGCACAGGTGCTGCCATGTCCTACCGAAAACGTTGCTATACACAGGAGAAAACAAGTAGAGAGGGGGGACGGTACAGTTGCAAGCAGATACAAGTCTCAACGGCATAGGATCTATACCGGCAGGTGTTCATGAATGGTAAGTAGGCGAGGACTAGGAAGGAGCCTGTCGTGGCCTGTTTCAAAGACAGCGAGAAGAAGTAGGAAAGTCCTTTAACAGATTATATAGTAATCTGTCCGAAAGTCGAATGTTGCCCTTTGGAATCTNAAATCACTGATAGTATCTAACATGCATTCTTTATATCGTTCCACTGCGCTTCAGCATTTCCGCTTTCACCTTCAATTGCACCGAGTTTCTCTTCTAGAGTCTCTTGCACGCTTTGTCTTTGAGCATCACATATCGAGGGAAATTGTTTTGTGTTGACTAACTTGTGTTCGGACTTCCTATCGCCCTGGTATCTCATTTGTTTCTGTACATCTGTTAGTCGTAACAGATCCATGATCCCAGTTGTTACGTGTATTTCTATACAGTCACTGAACAATTTCAGAGTAACATCCATAAAGGCATACCTCCACGCAGCAGGGTCCGTCTTGAGAAGCTGATTACAGCTCAGATAATCAAATACTTATCCTCCTCTCTTGGACTCAAACCATGCGTTCATAGGAGACCGCAACTGAACTCTATTCTGTACAAGACTGATACTGTTCACATCCTTAAATTCCATTTCCTTAATGTCCACATTAATATTATTTTTCCATCTATGCCAAGGCCTCCCAATACTCATTTCGTATTTCCGAAAACTGTTTTGTTTTCATTTCTCAAATTTCATGCATGCTACATGTCCACAAGTGGTTAAATCCAATAATAAATGGGGAATATACAGTTTAAGAAGCTCCTCATTATGGGATATTTTCAATTATCCTACTAATTACTCTCTCATAGGTGAATATATTGTCTTCAGCTTCGTGTTCTCAGACATCCTTAATCTGTGTTATTCTCTTAAAGCGAGAGAGGACATTCAACACTCGTACATAACAATACAGTTCTGAATATTTTATATACACTTCCTTAGATAGCAAACGTGAAGCAAAAATTCCACGCTGAATGCAGAGTAATTTATGAAACAATTGCTATATTCTATGATATGTATATTGTTAATCTAACGCACTTCTCCTTTTGTTGTTGAGACATTAATGTCTGGCTATAGTTGTAAAAACATGGTAGGAGGTTTCATTTTCTACAAAACCTATACTACCAAAGACAAGAGCACTTCAGAGAACAAAGGGACTACGTATCTTACAGAGGCAACTCACTCGAACCACGAGAAGTTCTACGACAGGAACTCCATTCACATTTTCAGCAACCCTATTTCAGAAACGAAATTTTGGTAACCTTTCCTTTACGCTCACAATATACACCTGTATTTGGAGTACATATTTTAGACACTTGAAAACACAGGCCCCAGAGTACAGAAATGAAGGGGATACTTTGCGAAATTGTAGTCTGGAATGTCTTGAACCTGTTTCAAGAACACTCAATGACCGTCAGTGAATTGTTTCTGCAGGCATGCGTGTATCAATCTATAGAAAATTGATACGTATCTACGATAGACAATTTGACTCGTCCCGGAAGCACACAATGAGAATGGATGTGAATTTATCTCCAACGAAGGGGGGGGGGAAGACAAGGAACTTGTGGAAAACAGTCTGTTTCAATACTTGTTTTTCTCTGTTGATACCACTTTCATTTCATACAGCATTTCCTGAAAGGTAAAAACGAAGGAACAGTCCTGTCACAGATGGGAAAGAACTAATCCAGGGGTTAGAAATAATTACTTACTTACTCATGGAGCTGAGCCCTTCTGGAGGAGCCGCCAATTCTGCAGCCACTCAAGAATTTCCCAGCATTTTATGGAACCCGAAGGTTCATTACCGTGTTCACAAGAGCCCTCCACTGGTCCCTATCCTGAGCCAGATCTATCCAATCCATACCATCTCATCTCTAAGATCCATTCTAATATTACACACCCACCTATGCCTTGGTCTTCCCTGTGGTCTCTTTCCTTCTGGCTTTCCCACCAATGTCCTATACGCATTCCTCGTCTACCCAATTCGTGCTACATGACCTGCCCACCTCATCCTCCTTCACTTGATCATTTTAATTATACTTGGAGAAGAGTACAAGTTATGAAGCTCCTTATTATGCAGTTTTCTCCAACCTCCTGTACTTGGTGGACTCCTGGAGAAATTAAACACGAAACAATGGGGAAACATGAAGAAAAGAAACTTGTAAACGTGTAGGGTCCAGTACGAATGTAGTTTATGTAGGTAGCATGAAATGTTTAACTGCATTTGAACTTGTTCATTTAACGATGCTGCCAGAATTTAGACTATACAGGACCAAATCACAGGATTATCAATGAATGTGGGGTAGTTAGTGGACGGAGAGCTGGGAGGAAATACAAAAGTATTGGAGAAAACCCGCTTCAGCTGCACTTTGTTCATCACCAATCCAATATAACCTCCCTGGGGCCCAAAACCTATCCTATGAGTTGATAGTCCAGCGATAAACTGAGTTATTTTGCTTATCAATTGGATTACAAGAGCACGTGAAGTAAGTGACGTATTTAGAAGTAACTAACAGGCAGTAACGGAAACTCTTCTGAGGGAAGAAACATTCAGGTCTGTTGGAATTCTGTTCATGCCATTATTGTGAAAGTTGTTTAGAGCTTTCTTCATGTTCCTTCCTCAGCAATATAGCCCGATTGAAGCCCTGGTAATTTACGAGCGTCGTAATTTTCAGGGGTAGAAAGTAAGACTGACGCCTTATATGGGGGATCAGATCGCCTAAGTGCCACTCACCCACGTAAGAGAGGAATTTGACGACAGGTTGACAGTATTTAGACTATGTTCATCCATTAAGATAGCTTACAAGGCCTAGAAGTCTAAATATCAGTGCAAACAGCTATGGTCGGTCCGCAGAGATGTAACGATATTTGGGAAATACTCTATTATGCTTTTCGTTTCATCTGCGAAGAAAATAGCGAAAACAGATCTGTGATCCTATCCGCCCGGAAGTTCACCTACAATTCTTACATTTCCTTACTTGTTTCTGCAGGCAGCGATCCTCTAATGAGGCGTATCTTCCGAGATACAGTGCCGCGGGGTTCACTGGAGGTCAGTCGACGTTTCGGAACTTGCCTCATCTTTAACTCTGAATATGGAGGCGATATGTTCCTCCGAAACCTCTCTTGAGTTACAAGGGACTACACGGCGTTACTTCCCCCATGACAGAACTCTTCACAGTCAACGCCGTGATGACATCAGCTCCTACACAATAATTCCCTGAAGGTCTGTGACAATACGAACATTATGTTAGTCACAGTCCAGTGCCTGTATAGGCCCACAGGACGTTCCGGAAAGTGGATCTGTTTCCGTCGCCAGGTGGAGGAGGAATTAACGTATTCACTCGGACCGTTTGGGAAGATCCAGTGACCGACACTAGCTGGGATGTTGCGACTCCCACACTTTCTAGACAATCGGCTCACAGATGGCGGTAATATTGTCAGCTTTACGCGCCTGCCGCCCTTTACCCCCAGGAAGATCCTGGTACTCATTTCTATTAGAGACTGAGTCGACCCCAGGGCCATAGTGCGGCTGGAAGAATAAGGTCAATTAAAAACTCCACCTTATCGGGACTCTAACCTGCGACCTTCCGGCTTGTAGCATAGTTCCTCAACCAACTAAGCTACTGCTTATTATTATCATTATATATTAGGTCATACAACACTTAAAAGTGACAGGAAAAGAAAAACAGATTCTGTAACAATTCAAAGCTAATACTGTGTAAAAGTTACTAAAAGGGTAAAGTTGTCCCTGTGCTTAACCAATTAAGCACTACGCCATGAAGGCGTATGGGGGAGTGGATGTACAGACGCACATTTTCTTGACCTCGACACTAGCTGTAGGTGGTGGGTAGCTCACGCCTCGGCTGCTTTACCCCCGGTCCCCATCGGATAGGAAGTTGAGTGGACCCCAGAGCCAGTCTGGATGACATAGAGAAGAGAAAATTCTAGACCCTACCGGGACTCGAACTCCAATCCCTCAGTCGTCCAGCTAGTTGCTATACCGACTGCGCTATCCCGGCTCCTTGTAACAGTTAATTCAACTGGGAAAGACGATCGCTCCTTCTCCTGCAGCAGAAGAGGAGTATGTTAGCTACTCCTTTATCAGAAATGTTCAAAATAATTGCAAAATTCAAGCGAATTCGTGGCAAGGCTAAATTTTTTTGAACGATCGGTTGTTGCACCAGACTGTACAGGGGGACTGGAGGGGTGCACTGTGGTTTGGACTTCTCACAGGGACACAGAAACTCCATTTGAACTCGAGGAGAGGAGAGGGGACAGGAGAGGGAATGTGTTCAGACACACGCACTGCATAGAGACGATGCAAATGCGGAGATACCGCTCAGCTAGACCTCGAAGTTGTACAGCAAAGATTCTGATTTATGAAATCTGTCCACCAATCAAATTCGTGCTACCTCTGATCCTAATGGTTCGACGACAGAAATGTTTATGATCACGTGCTCTAACCACGAAGCGAGCATAATGAACTTATCATTTCGGAGACCGTGTCTATCAGCTTGTATGCTTATGCCCGGCTGTGCTCAAATTATTCTAATTAAATCAAATTATATGTCCGAAAGAATTAACCACTTCATATGAAGACATAATTAAATAACGCTTTTCTAAAAAAAATGGCTAATATATAACTGCAGTAAGCGCAAGAGAAAAAAAAAAGAACAGAATTTTGAATTGACAAATTTCGCACGGAATTAAGAATCAGCAATTAATAAAGAAAGAAGTGAAGGATAATTTGATGAATAATCAAGAGTGACAAGTCATAGGTGAATTTACGAAAGAGAAATGAAGATATTACATGAAACTTCTAGGGGAGACCTCAAGTAGCTACAAGTAAGTGCAAATAAAGTAGGACAGTATAAAGTACTTATTGTGTTTATATGAAAGACCGCCTCTGTGGTCTAGTGGTCAGAGTTCCTGGCTACACATGCAGAGGTCACGTGTTCGATTCCCGGCGCTACCAGATTTTCTGAGAATTAGTGGCTCTAGAATGGGGTCCACGCAGCCTCGTGAGGATAACTGAAGAGCTATTTCAAGGACATAGCGGCTCCGGTCTAGAAAACAGCCGTGGGGATCCGTAGGGCTAACCGTGCGACACTCTCTATCCGCTAAAGTTGGCACTAACTTCGCCGACAAGCGGCGGTTGCTCGGTCGGTATAGTTCGCTTGCGGACTAAAATCACGGAGTTTTTTTATATGAAAGACATATGAAGGGAAATGTTTAGAGAAGTATGCATTATTGCAGGAGTGAATAAATGAAAATTTAGATTAAATTATAAAATTATCACAAATTGAATCTTCAGACTACGAGTATATGTCAATATTTGTTTAATGACTATATAGCCTTCTGTTATCAACATACACATATCTACATAGACATAGCTTCTAATTCCAGCGCTCAACAAATACACATTCACACAAAAATATGTTTATCCATAACAAATTTATCCACGCGTAATATACGTGAAATCTGACATCCGCCGAAAATGCAAATTAGTGATAGGCTCATGAGCCCTTTCTTGAAAATGCAATACTTGTCAAAAGCGCAAGAAATTGCTTGGCTCTGTCGAATTTGCAGAATCGTCACTTTCTTCAGAAAATACTTCCATTGGACCCTATCATGAGCCATTTCAATCCACTTTCTAGTATACACTCAGATATCAATATGTGACCCATGTCTACTCTTTCAAGTGCCTTCTTTCATTCAGGTTTTAGGACCAATATTTGGAATGTGTGATACCAGTCTCAACGGCTGCTCGTTCGTCAAGCACAAGGGATAACTCTACTTTACTTTAGGATCATAAACTTCAAGTTCACTCTACAATACTCGGCAGAATTCCACCATCTTCAGGAGTGTTCAACAAAGTATTAAAAGCCAGGAAAAGTTTTACATTTCATTTCTGACAACGTTGATGTTATTACGGGTTTTAGGTGGTTAAGAAGAGTTCTGCCTTCTGGGATATGAAGCAATGTAGTCCGCTGAAAGTGACTGACGATCCGGAGTGACATTTTACTTCCATCTTCAGGGTCGAAGCCCAACAAGAAACCAGCGTGAAGCATAGGTTAAGCAGCTCTGCTTCTTACATGAAAAACAAAACTTTCAGTACCATTTACAAGTGAGTTAAGCACCTCTGAAGATAGGAGAATTTTGCCGAACGCACATAGGGTTACAATGGATTGAGATTAGCTCATTCTAAGGGACCCAAGTGAGTAGGTATCTTCCCCCTGTCACGTGGCGAAGGAAAAGAAAAATTCCGTCTTCCGAAACGTCGTGATTTCTAGTTTCTAGACTATTGGACGATGGAAGAAATAAAAAAAAAACAATAATTCAATGAAAATATTGGTCGAATTTTGAATGCTCTAGTTACGGAGTCTTTCAGGATGTCCGTAGCTGTCACATTCGAAACAGACAAACTGAAAATGTTATTTGATACAGAAGAAGGGGTAAAGAAAGAGTTTCAAAGAAAGTAACAAAAAGCATTCAGGGAACTACACGTCGCAGTGCAGAGAAGTAGTTTCGTACATCGCCCGCCTCCCCCGCCCCGCCCTCCCGC
>NW_019739229.1:21496-57844 GCF_002891405.2 Cryptotermes secundus | reverse complement strand
GTGTGTGGGGGGTGGGGGGGGGGGGGGGAGAACGCTCGGAGCAGGACTTAACTAAACCACTCTCCTACTTACTATATATAAACAGTTTGGGTTAATTACGCCAAAATGTTTGGTTACGAAGAGAAACCCCAACAGCAAAACACTGCATAAACTATACAGACACTTCGCAGCAAACTTTATGGAGCAGTAAATACAATTAGATCTACCGACATGGCTTATGGGTCCAAAAACTATCAAACAGCTCAAATTTATTATTGTCGAGAAAAATAAGAATTTGTGGAAAGAATCTGTTAAATCCACTTTCCTTAAAAGCGATCCAGAGTGGCGAGAAATACACGCTTATAAAAGATGCTCCTAGCGTATTCATACATGACTGTGTTATTTGTCACTGATCAACTGCAATATTCAACCCTTAAACAGATACACAATTTTACCTTCTGTCTCGATTTCAGTGGATATGCAATGGAAATTTGGTTTCGGCATTGGTCAAAGGTCAATTTCGAAGAAGCGTATATATCTCTCACTGCAGGGGTGGTGTTCACTTTCATACAAAAAACAAACTCCGTGACCTGTAGTCTGCAAGTAAATTATACCGATCGACCGACCGCCGTTTGTAGGAGAGGTTAGTGCCAACTTTTGCGGATAGAGGGTCAGCGTAACGGATCCCCACGGCCGTTAATTTAGGTTTTCTAGACCGGAGCCGCTATTTCCTTGAAATAGCTCCTCAATTACCCTCACGAGGCTGAGTGGACCCCGTTCCAGACGCACTACTTCTCAGAACATCTGGTAGCGCCGGGTATCGAACTCGGACCTCTAGATCTGTGGCCAGGAACTCTGACCACTAGACCACAGAGGCGGTCGTCTCTTTCATACAGTTTCATCAAGTTTTTATATTTGATAATATGAAAATGAATTATGTATTCTGAATCGGATAATATTAAAAGAGATGAAGAATAAATTTCATTGATTGGCGTCGAGTATTAGGTGAAATAAGAAACACCGTGTAAGATTTGAGGTTTTCACGGCGGTGACTATGATGAAAGCAGTCGGGATGTAGCACCGTGTAGATGTGGTGTTAACCGACGTACCGGTTTTCATGGTCGCTTCGCTCGCGGATTTCTTATTTTTCCTTCTACCCTGAAGATGGAGGCGATACATTCCTCCGAAACGTCGGTTAACACCACATCTACACGGTGCCACATCCCAGAAGACTGCTTTCTTCAAGAAACACCCTGATCTCGTAACGAGACAGTATATAAGGAAATGTCCTTGGGACCCCAGGGTGATCATTATATCCTTCCAACCCTTACTAGAAATATTTTTTTTATTCCCACGGCAATAACACAAACTTCCTAACAGCTTAATGGATACCGAACGGTCTGAATCCTCTTCAACCCTTCACTCGCAATTCTTCCAATTCAGGCATTTACAAATCCGAGTTATGCTGTGTACTCCTTCATAATGCTGATTGTACTCCAACAGGTGGAAGGAAGGATCGTGTCAAAGCAAAGAGTTCCTTCAGGCATTTGGTCTTTGTTACTCTCTGCTCCCGCTTCGAGGGATTCTTTGCAAAAGTCTTTGATAACGTAACCTAGTTACATCAGGTAGGTATATTCTTTCTGATAAAGAAAACGTCTACATCTTCACAAAGTAAGGTCCAAAAGGGCATACTTAAACAATCAACGAGATTCTCTTAAGGAACTGTAAAGTTTAAGCCAATCTTGCATTAAACTTGGAAGCACGCATCTCTAACAAGTTTGCTTTTCTTCGACATCAAGAGCCAGAGGAAAAGAAGCATGAGTCTAAAAGATTTCCCAGCATGGACCGAGATACGCAACTACAGGTGCTTTTAATAGAAGTAGCAAGTGGCTTCAAAGTGCAATGCTTCCGCATCTGCAGGTACGAGGGCTTCACAGATCTCTGCCTTTATTTATTTAGTAGCGTCATGTCAGCTGCGAAGGTTACCGAGTGAGAAACGGCACAGTGACTATGGGAAGATGCGAAAGAATTTGGTAGATTAAGTTGTGGCACATTATAAGGTACCCCATATTATTTTCATAGATTTCCTAATGATCTTATTCTATTGTTTGTTATGTATGTGGACACTCAGTAGCGTCAAATTATGAGTGGTGGGAAAGTCATAAATAATGCGAACGGAATCAGTCGTGAGGTGCTGTCCCGGTCATAATATCGTGAGACTGAGGAATATAACGAAAACCCTCAGTCGAAGCTGGAAAAGTGCACCAACGGACGTTCGGTGTTTCCTCGAAACTGAACGCAATACAATAGGCCCCGAGTGGATATTATATAATTGTTCTCTCATCACATGAATTGTTTTTATATAATGGAATTCTGGGGCACGCGGTAGCGTAGTTGGTTGAGGCACTATGCTACAAGCCGGAAGGTCGCGGGTTCACATCCCGATGAGGTCATTGGATTCCTTTTCAATTGACCTAATCCTTCCAGCCGCACTATGGCCCTGAAGTGAGTACTAGGAATATTCTTTGAATGTTCTTGGGGGGTAAAGGCCGGCCGGCGCGTAGGGCTGACAACCTTGCCGCCATCTATGAGCCGAGTGTCTAGATAATGTGGGAACCTCAACATCTCACAACCCTATAGGCCCCCACGGCCTGTTAAGGGTATACCTTTACTTTTACTTTTAATATTGATATTTGGGAAAAATTGATTCAACATGGAAGATCCCTGAGCAACATATCTGCTCTTTTATGCCTGCTAAATGAGCTAAACATTATCGTAAGCTCTTCATAATATTTGCATATACATGAAAGGTACATAGGTCCTAATGAGAGAAAATTAGTTATTAAATTAACAGATGACAAAATACATTTATACCAACTAAAATGCATTCTTTCCACTACAGCCCCAGTGGGCCTAGGCCTATCTCCATGAACTTTTCCGTTCACTTTGGTTTTTCTAGGTCTTACACATTCGGTAGGACTCCTTGGACGGGTCATCAGCACACCGCAAGGCCTCTACCTGTATACAAACACAGAAAAAAGCACACACAGAAACTAAACATCCATGCCCTGAGTGGGATTCGAACCCACGATCCCGGTTTCTGAGCGAGAGAAGACAGTACGTGCCTTAGACCGCTCGGCTACCGTGACCGGCTTAAAATGCATTTACATTACTCAAATAGCCATAGAGAAATCACAGTTACAGTGTCTTGATTTCACAGGGACCCAATGAAGGGATAATAATCAGCAGATTCTGTAATGGAACGAAAATGTGCGTATGCCGTATGAGTTGGGACCTCTCGGTTCGTCAAGGGCTCTTCATATTTTACACGCGAGTGAGCCAGAAAAAATTGAAGGTAAAAGTGGCCCTGCGATCAATTCAACACCACAGCATGAAGACTCAGTGGAGAATGGGATTATAACTTCTCACATCAGATGTAGGAGTGGTCTGATTCGAGTCCCGGCAGTTTTACCCAGAAGGAAGAGGCTTTCGTAAAAGTAGAGGAAAGGCTGGGCGGGTCTCAGAGCGTGTTTGGAAGCTGTGGAAGAAAAACCCCTCTTTCCAATACCGGGAATCAAACACAGAAACCTCGGTTGTCCAGTCAGAACTGTAGCCGTTTACCGATTTACTTACCTCCGACGCGCATTTAGGCACTAATATCTGTTCTACATTGTATCCTATTTTGAATGATACGAGTAACCGGCTGACTGCATGATCACAGTCAATATGTCCACCAATGGTCGGCTGGCAACAATGCAACCAGAATTATTATTATTTACCTTATTCACAGAACCCCCACTCGACCATATTCTAATGAATAAGGCATTTGCGTATAATTAATTTTTATATTACATATTATTATCCGACCTCCTGTGGTCTAGTGGTCAGAGTTCCTGGCTACAAATCCAGACGTCCCGGGTTGGATTACCGGCGCTACCAGATTTTCTGAGAAGTACTGGGTCTGGAACGGGGTCCACTCAGTCTCGTGAGAATAATTGAGGAGCTATTTCAAGCAAATAGCGGCTCCGGTCTAGAAAACCGAGATTAACGGCCGTGGGGATCCGATGCGCTGACCACGTGACACCCTCTATCCGCAAAAGTTGGCACTAACTTCGCTAACAAGCGGCGGCCGCTCAGTCGATATAGTTCGCTTGCGGTCTACAGGCCACGGAGTTTGCTTCTCGTTTGTATATTATTATCCAGAGTGGTCTTTTTCCTTGGCATTATTTCTGAAGAAAAAAGCTACATGCATGTTTATAGCTCCATCCGTGACACACACCCAACCCATAATTTACTGGTCACATTTAAACGAGACCCATAGAGGACATTTCTGACATGCAGTGGTGACACAGGAGATCGTGAATGGATCCAAGGAACGTTATGACACGTACGGAACAAATGATCAAAGTTTCCACTCGTACAACTAAATGTTGACAGTAGGAAAGACGGTCATGCAGCTACATCAGCGCGAGACAGGCAGGCAATCAGGCCAGCAGGTACATACACCTGCTGATCCCTTCTCGTCCCACTCCAGAGAGTTTCAAGGAGCGAGATCCTGCGACCTCAAGAGGCCCCTTCCACTCTTAATGGAATTCTGTAAGACCTTGCAATTCGTCGAATCAGAATTGAACTCTGCAACTTGCTTTCTTCCCTTACACAAAGGTGCAGTTTGGCGAAATGGAAGAACACAATTAAAAGAATTAAGGAGAATATGTGAAGAGTGGAATGAGAAATCAAAGGTTAATAGAGAAAAGATAATTCCAATGGCTTATTGAATAACGCTCTTAGGATTGTGTAATTATGTAATCTCGAATGCTGGGATTACTGATGAAAGAAGAATTGGAAGGGATTAGAATGAAGCGGTCGTGGTCTATTCTAAATATTATCGCGGTATTTGCCTAGGAGGAATGCGTAAAACAACGAAAACCTCAGTCTGAATAGCTGGTGCATCGAACAAAATTCGAACCTACCACTTCTATTACTTTTTAGTATTCTTAATGGGGTGGGACTAAGTCCCTTGTACTGCGGCGACTTCTGCCCTATTGTACTAGCCCCAAATGATAGGTGAGGGTGATTGTGGAGCAATTGGTGGAATGAAGATTTGAGGTTTTCACGGCGGTGACCACGAAGAATGTCGTCTTTTGAGATTTGGCGCCGTGTAGATATTGTGTTAACCGACGGTTCGGAGGAACGTATCGAGTCATCTGTTCCTCGCTTGCGGATTTTTTATATTCTGAAGATGGAGGCGATACTTTCCTCCGAAACGTCGGTTAACACAATATCTACAAGGTGTCACATCCCAGAAGACGGCATTCTTCATAGGGAATGAAGATTGGAAGTGGAAACCGAAGTACTCGGAGAAAACCTGCCCCAGTGCCAATTTGTCTACCACAAATCCTACATGACCTGACCCGGAAATAGCGGAAGTAGCGGCTCCTGTCTAGAAAACCGAAATTAACGGCCGTGGGGATCCGTTGCGCTGTCCACGCGACACCCTCTATCCACTAAAGTTGACAATAACTTCGCCGACAACCGGCGGTCGCTCGGTCGGTATGGTTCTCTTGCGCACGAAAACCATGGAGTTTGTTTTATTTGTATATCACTGAGGTGTGTGGAGAGTGAGGAAGGCAAATCTCCGGCTCGAGATTCAAACCTAAAACCTGCCGAATATGCAGACAGTTTCTAACCACTCAACTACTATAATCATCGCTTTAAGATTTTGTATATAGGAATTCCGAATATACAAAATGAATTATTGTGTTAACGGGCCGAGATGTAAACAAATTATTTTCTTAAGTCGAAGTGTTTTCTATCATCCGCCATATTTTGAGAAGTGCCGCGCATATTGGGTGTTCACCTGGAGCAAGCAGCTGTAACTCTCCTGACAGTCGTGGATCTGCTCGAGAAAGAATGTTTATTCCACTTCCGCACTGTGCCTCGGAAAAACTGTTTGTGTTGGACATAAAGAGGAGCATCGCGTCTGCCCATTACAATGACAAATTTACATTGAATCCTATGTTAATATATGAGGTGTCGGTGGAGGAACTTACGCTGAAATAATAGAACACAGATGTTTGTTCTCTGCTCACTCAACGCATGTGTATCGCTTCCGTAACATTAACACAATGAAATTGGATGTTATTTTTAGTTGATGCTCAACGCTTTGTAGAAGTGATCCGAGCAGAACTTTATTTATTGGTGTTGTACTAAATTTAATTAACCTTAAGCAAGGGAAATGCCTACGTCACCAGATTGCAGTTGCTAATATGATCTTCTCTGAATATACAGACTCGATGGTTATTTAATGACACTGCTTAACTGCATACGTTTCAATGAATATATCCTACAGGTTAGGCTTACACTTTAATTATGGATAACTTCGACCACTAGTCCGTAGAGGCGGTGGAAACTGGAAAAGAAAGTACAAAAAAAAAGAGTTTATAAAAAATTCTCTGCTGAATTTTCAATACGCCCTTTCTGCTGGTAGACTGCAGTACCGAAGGGCAGGGAAGCCCAGTCGGTTGGGGCACTATGCTACAAGCCGGAAGGTCACAGGTTCGAGTTCCGTTGTGATAACTGGACTTATCAATTGACCTAATCCTTCCAGCCGCACTATGGCCCTGGGGTAGACTCAGCCTCTAACAGAAATCAGTACCAGGAATCTTCCTGGGGGTAAAGGGCGGCCGGTGTGTAAGGCTTAAAACCTCACTGCCATCTGTGAGTCGACTGTCTAGAAAAAAAGTGGCAGTCTCGACGTCTCACTACCCAATGAGCCTCCGCGGTCTGTTACAGGGACAGCTTTACCTTTAACATCATCCTGATACGATTGTAAAATCATTGGTGTTTCCAAAATTTAAAATAAAGTTTCAAAATATAGGTCTACGATAAATTTAAATGTGAAATTTAAAGTTCTCGTGGAAATGGTATGAAAATTACTGTCTTCTGGACCGTGTAGTCCTTCGACGTTTACTTGTACCTCGGAGAAACGTGTTGCCTTTCTCTCAGTGTATATGACTACCCTGGATATTGAGACCGAACAGACGTCGGTCTGTTTCTATCAGACTATATGGCGTCACCTTCACAGATCAGAAATGTTAGATCATTTCCGGAGCAGAACAGCACCGTCGGAGGTCCGAAAGAGAGGGGTAACTGCCAAGCCTCTCGTTTGCAAAGCGTGGCCTGATGAAGATTCTTGTAGCACACACGTCCGTGAGACACAACAAATGTTTCTGTTGCCTTAACCAAACCAATCATACAGTGGTAACAGTCCCGTTCATCAGTGTCTCTAAACCGCTTGTGAAATGGTGCTTTGCTGACTTTGTGCCACTGCCAAAAGCATAGCATCTCTTCCAAGCAACATCGTTAAGGCTGCACTTAAATATAGGTTGAGACATCATGTATCACTTCAAACAAATTGGGACTGAAATTATATTAGTGTGACCTACGTCTGTTATAAAGCGGAGTGACGCTTGCTTGCTTGTCATATATAAAAAGTTAAGTGAGCCATGATTGATGAATGGCAAACCACGTTTAGCACGAGGCTTCAAATTGACAGATCTAATAAAAAGATGGTACACGAGATGCGATTCAAATGTGCACTGACGCTGAACGGTCACGTTTAGTGTACTCTCCGTCATTTTGATGACACAAAGTTAAAAATGTGGAAAGATACAACTTTGTTACTCGAGGATTTCCTGCGCCAAGTTTGCGTTCTGGAAGTTAAACCTGAGTCGTAAGGAAGGGTAAAAAAAAATGAAGCCGCATATAGACCTGTAAAGTTTCTTGTGATGATCACACAAGACAAAATACTAGATTAAAAGGTCTACCGCACAATAAGGACATGGTAGAAGAACATAAGAAGTACTAACTTAGAAACAACATAAAACTCAATATACGTACTATTATAACGGATTTGATCAAAGCATTCTTAGGCAACAGCTCGGTGAACAAATTCCAACGCATGCGTCAAGCAACAATAGAGGAAGCTCTGTTTTCTGTGGTCCGTGCCGAAAGTTAATAACAGAGCTGGAATATCGCTAGGAGCATAACCCGTGTGGAGGCGGGGTCGAATACCTTCACCGTAGCCCTGCGAGTCGTAGAAGGTGACGAAAAAGTAAGTGTCGAATTTGAGAGAGTAAAATACAGTCGCGAGTCCCAAGGGACACGGACCCGAGAATGCCTGCGCTGGCGAGGGCCGGCAGCGATTTTAAACGACAGACTCGTCCTCTCGTCAGAGAGAACGTTCAACATCAACAAACCCGCAACAGCCTGACAGTAATAAAAATCTGGTCGTGAGCTCCAGACGGGTTCTTTATTCGAAGACAGACTGCCCGACTGACCGTCGGTCCTAATACTGAGACTGCAGACTCAGCTGGCAGAATTTGAGTTCCGAAGTTCCAGGGGAGCAGTAGTGTGGCCAGAAGTCGTAGAAGGAATTATACTTAGTGTAGGCTTTACATGTGTGCTGTAGTACAGTGGTATTAGGAGTACGTGATTACGTCAGACTTTTAATAGTTCCCATGTAAAATCCGTTGGCAGGAAACGGATAGTGAAAAAATTGTCAAGGCTTAGCTACAGCTGATATCTGTTACCTAGCAACGACTAGTGCAAGCAGATATAGAAGAATTTATTTATGTGTTATAATTACAGTAATCTGGAGAATGTTATAATTAATTGTAGTTACAACTAGTGAATATCCACTAAAGCGTTTCACAAGTCCAAACCCCGTCTACCGGTCACTAAAAGACTTGACACATATTAAACTGCCTACAAAATTAGAGTATTTATGTAGTGCCACAGGACAGAGATACTAAGAAATAACCGGAAATAGTTGCTAATACCACTTTTAAAACTTCTTCGAATTGGGTTTGAGGCATATACTCATTATATTGAAGAAGAAGGGGAAGTCGATTTGTCATGTCAGTATCAATTCTTAAGATTTCGGCTGCTCAGACAACATATACCAAATTTTATATAATCCTATGTGAGGTTTGATGTTCTGATGCTGGTAAACATAAAGCGGATTTTCTGTGACACGGCACGGTATATTCTGGCAGCTCTTACCGAAAAACGGTGTAACTTGCTGCCTCCAGCAATGAAAACGCAGTATCGAGTTGGCCGTGTTTTCTCACAATTATATTTCCTTGCTATAAAGGAANGATGGAGGCGATACGTTCCTCCGAAACGTCGGTTAACACCACATATACACGGTGCCAAATCCCAGAAGACTGCTTTCTTCGAAAATTTACTTGTCTACCTACACAACTGAAACCTGGATACAGAGGGAACATGCTCCTCCGAAGGGTCTCTGTCATGAGCCTGCAAGGCTGCACAGTATCTTAACCCATATGACAATGATCTGCCATACAGTATGTTTAAACTCAGTTTTCCTATATGCAACTATTCCATTTTAAACCACCTTTCCTTATGTATTAGATAAAAGGTAAAACTATCCCTGTAACAGGCCGTGGAGGCCCATGGGGTTGCGAGACGTTGAGGTTCCCATATTATCTAGACAATCGGCTCATAGATGGCGGTAAGGTTGTCAGCCTTACGCAACGGCCGCCCTTTACTTCCCAGGAAACTTCCTGGTACTCATTTCTCTTAGAGGCTGAGTCGACCCCAGGACCATATTGCGGTTGGAAGGATTAGGTCAATTGAAAAAATCGAATGATCTCATCGGAATTCGATCCCGCGACCTCCCGGCTTGTAGCATAGTGCCTCAACCAAGTATGGCACCGCGTGCCCTTTTATGTATTAGATACAAGACATAATTCTTTTAGACAGAGCGGGATAGGGTAGCGATAACGGTGTAGACTCGCAATCAGATGTGCTCGGTTCGAATACTGGCAGTGGCACAGGCAATCCTGGAAGATATTTTTCTTTGTTATTCTTTGTCCCGCCACACAAGTTCAAGAACTGTACCTCGGTTAGTTCACAGTCGCTCCCTTCCAGCGTTCCGTCGCATCATTCACCTACCAAACGTTAACTACAAGGCGAAGCTCCTGGAATAACTCTCACCCAGCGAAGTAATGTTGTCTAGGGGACAGTAAAGTACAGAAACACCCATGCACACTTACCCACAAGCGTAACCTGAGCACTAATGGGGATATAATGGTCGGCCTGCAGAAGAGCTCTGGGCGGTCCCCACAGCCGGTGTTGAGTCTGTGAACAAGAGAAACTTCTGCAGGAACTCGGACACAAAATCCTCGGTCGTTCGGCCCGTGGGCCTTGCTGGTATATGGAATGAACTATCCGGCTCTGCGGACAGAGTTGATTTCTTACTGTGATGACTTCTGTGAGGGTAAAGATCCTCCATTGAAGGGTACTTACGTTAATTAATAATAGAGGCAGGCTTGCTAGAGATGAGTTCCATAAATGTAACAAGAATGTACTCATGCTGAATCAGATCATAACCTACAACTTTGCTAGCTCTGAGATCCTTGCAGCTTACCGATTTCTGGTGTGTGACGCAATGTGAACAGATGGAGATGGATGGATGGATGGATCGACAGACAGACACTTTTTTTAATTCGCTTAGTGGGGGGTGGAGTCCAGCTGGATCCACTCGGCACGGCGGCCACTGATTGGTCTATTGTATCTGCCCCGGGTGATTATGATAATGGAGAATTCTGTAGAATGAAGAATGGCAGGGGAAACCGAAGTACTCGGAGAAAACCCGCCCCAGCGCCACTTCGTCCACCACAAATCCCACTTGACCAGACACGGGCTGTCACCGTGGGGAGCCTGCGACTAACCGCTTGAGCTATGTTGCGGCCTACATAGATAGACAGATAGAAAGAGGGGAAACCACTGCCTATATCTACAGCATAGTAGAGGACGTCGTAAATTTCTACCAGACTGCATGGCGTCACATCCAAGACACCAGTAATCTTCGCCACGTAATTAATGTAGATGAATGGTGACAATTCAACTCATTTCGAGAAACAGAATATTTTTCTAATGAGAACAGAAAGCAATCTGTATTAACGACGAGATAATTATGATATAAATACGTCATCTATTCTGAGTAGCAATAAAGTCAACGTCCTCTTCTTTTAGAGCAGCAGAGATGTTTTGAGTGAGACCAGGGTGTAGAGAACGGTAATGCAGACGTCAGGATTGGTAAAAACATGTACAGTCATTATACTAATAAAGCACAGTGACACGGCGCAAGATAAATGTAGCAAGGAGCTATCCTTTTCGTCGCCGATGTAGACTGGAACAGACTAACTGTGTAGAGACGTTGGCAAGCGGTATCGCCCGATATTGCTGTTGACAAATGGGAGACATTCTTCTGGCTGAAGTGGAAACACACGAGACCATAAGTAATGCCACAACTATGATATGGTTTGAAGATTTCTGCAAACTAATATATATTTTCATGGACATGAAACACCGTGTATTACAGTAAAGGATAATGGTATGTAAAACATGTGACAGAGGACAATTTTGAGGAAATTGCATGGACCGGTAAGTTGGAAAAGAGTTCCGAGTATCTGACCTAACAAGAAACAGATCTTGTAGCGGATATTAAATGAAAGAGGTTGGAGTCGTTTCGGGATGTGACTAGAATGGCTCAAAACCGGTACATAAAAATATTTCAGAAGGGAGAAGTAAAATGGGAAGTCGTCGGTTTAGATGGATGGAAAATGTAGAGGATACTTTACGAGAGCTGAAAACGTAGAGATGGAGGAAAAAGGCAAATAATAAAGAAGAAAAGGCGTCTATCGTATAAAAAAGGCCCGACCGTAAAGCTAAGGAGTAAAAGTACTATTTCTTTCCATGATTTATTTAAACCGTCTTGTAGTGCATACACTCATTTATCTCCTTCTCTCCCTCGCACTACATGTTTCGGCATAATAATGCCATCTTCAGGTGCTTACTTATCCACGCCAAACTAGTTCATTGCATGCCTTGTCCTCATATTAAAATAACTAAAATATGTATATATCTTATACATTGTCAAACGTTAAAAATATTAAAATTGTTCAGGATATCACATCACTACGTCGCACCTCACTACGCCAGTCACGCCCATTCTCCTCTGTTGGAGCACTCCTTCACTATCATGTGTGTGTTGTGCTTTTGTTGTGTCTTGCTCCTGTGACTGCGTGTGTTAAATCAGTGCAACAGGACGCTAAAATATAACATTAGTACTATTTCTTTTCAAGTTACAGTACATGAATGGGTCTGGTAGCGCGGCAAAGACATGCACAGACTAGGAAAGGGTTGCGTTTTCCAGTCTTGTGAATTGGGGTCACATGGAGCTGTGGCATAAATATTGAGATTATTTCCGGGGTTTCATGGGCAAGAAAGGAAATTTGTCCTACTGTCACATCCAGAAGACCCGAGTCTGAAAACGTATTGATGAAAATCAATTGCTTCGGAAGTCACTTCGGTTACAGACTGCAATACGCCTACTTATGGAATTGTACTCTTTATCGGACATCCTGGTTAAGGGGAAATATCTCAGACCGAAGAAGACCGACATGACCATCAAAATTCTATTTTGAATGCAATATTTGCATTAGGTTACGAGGAACTGCAGACATTCAGCTGCTGAAGAACCACGTACAAGTTTTCCAACATCGAACAACAACGCCATCATCAGAAGAGCTTATATATATGTATATATGAAGGTTATAGCGTGTTACATGATCTTGCGAGTTAATTTCTCTTATTAAGTGGAAGAAGTGAGGTTAGAAATGTCCCTGCACTCTTTTCGCTATTTCACAATTCATAGCAACGGTCATAACACTCGGACCGAGCAAGGGCCAATGTTACTGACATGCATTCGAAGATGCCTGTAACGAGTCGGCTATCATTACAGAGTTTTCATGGTTTTCTTCAGTTCTTCGAGGCAAATCCCGTAATATTTCTTCAAGTTAGGCCACGATCGCTTCCTTCCAGATACTTATCAATTCATTACACACTAGTGACACCACTAGTCTCGGATACTCAGAGCATCATTAAAGAAGCCATAATGAACACCAGCTGAGTAGTAGCAACAGCATGGGAGGCGCCATATCTGCGCAGAATTCGAATCTACTCCCACCCCTTCCTAGGTTGTCGTAGGCCTACATGTTTACTTAGAGCCCCGTCTCTCTCCACTGCCCGCGCAGACGTGAAGCTACAGGAAACTGCATGGAATTCACCCAATCAGAGTCAGTGTACGTATGTGATGAAGGATCGATCTGTAACCGGCAGCAGACATCATTCGATACAGCCAGGTTTACTTAACAGAACATTACACACAGCACGTTTCATTTGCCAGGGGATGAACACTGTTAACTAAATTTAACAGTCAGTAGGTCATGTATATCCTTGTAATATAATCGTGTTTCGAGTTTCTATCGGCCGGCATCACATGGGTCAAGTAGGTCTATGTTTTGTACCTCTGATGTTCTAATGCAATCAAAAAGTATTCGACTCGCTTATGATGACAACAGAAGTGGCACAAGACTATCACAAAATATTGTCTGTGTGACGCTGAGGAGCTTCATAACTTGTACTCTTCTGCAGGTATAATTAGAATGATCAAGTCAAGGAGGATGAGGTGGGCAGGGCATGTAGCACAAATGGGGAAGAAGAAGAATACATATAGGATATTGGTGGGAAAGCCAGAAGGAAGGAGACCACTGGGAAGACCTAGGCCTAGGAGGGTGGACAATATTAAAATGGATCTTAGAGAGACAGCATGGGATGGTATGGATTGGATAGATCTGGCTCAGGATGGGGACCAGTGGAGGGCTCTTGTGAACACGGAATTGAATCTTCGGGTTCCATAAAATGCTGGGAAATTCTTGAGTAGCTACAGAATTGGCGGCTCCTCAAGAAAGGCTCAGCTCCATTAGTAAGTAAGTAAGTAATTGACGGATACTACCCACATTTGGCAATAAGACACAAAAGGAATGTAATGCAGTAAACCCTCGCTAATCCGTAGTATCTAGGGGGAAGAAGTAATCCGGATTAGTGAAGCAAAAGATAGTACCAAAATACAAAAAAAAAAAACATTTAAAACACAATCAAATGGAAAATTTATTCATATAAGGAGTGCTGATGAAAATAAAGAACAAAATATCACTGTAGAGCTTTTATTTAAAAGAAGACACACTAATGTAGGTTTGAAGAAACTGTCCCAAGTTTTGCCTGAACAGACAAGTGACTCGTCTGCCTTCCTAAATTATGCATTCAACTGTGAACATCATTTTTCATTTTTCATATCTCGATCTGGATTAACTCTAACCGGACTAGCGAGGGTTCGCTGTGATGTCATAATGAAATGAACATCGCGTTGTAGTGCCGCTTGGCTTGCTGTGTGTTGGATCCAATCCTGAACCAGTTGAGCAGTTAGGCTGAGGACACGCAACTGAACCCAGTCGACCTAAGCAGTAATGCATCTGAGGCTATGAAGACAGGCCCTAAGCTTCACAGTGACAGGGACGTACTGTAATCATGTGCAAAACAGATGGGCCTGCCTGCACTTGGGCCATCGCAAGGCTTCATTACACGGAGTGACCCGGACATTTGGGCTCCGTGCGTGCTTCTAGAAGCCCAAGGTTTGAGCGACACCGGGAGGAGGGCGGGAAAAGTATCCCGGCTGAAATGTCCGTGGTTTTGGTTACGTCTTCTGATATTTCTGCTGTAGTTGTTCCTTGTTTCATTTCAAAACACCTGGAATGAAAAGAGCGTAGAAGAAACCGACCACAAACTGTTTTGAGGTATTTATAGCAGCAATTGCCCCTTAATAGACTCCTTTGACCACGTGCCTCATACGCGTGCCACAGAAGTTGTCGCTGTGCCATGGTGAGGACTCATTCATGAAGAAGAAACGAACTTTTAATTTTAATGAATATGGATTTTAAGTGCAGTCTTTTGCCGCGGTAAATATCCCTCTCTTATGCGTTTTGACGCGGTATAGTCTGACCGCCTCTGTGGTCTAGTGGTCAGAGTTCCTGGCGACAGATCCAGAGGTCCCGAGTTCGATTTCCGGCACTACCAGATTCTCTCAGAAGTTGTGGGTCTGGAACGGGGTCAACTCAGCTTCGTGAGGAAAACTGAGGGCCTATTTCAAGGAAATAGCGGCTCCGGTCTAGAAAACCGAGATTAACGGCCGTGGGGATTCGTAGCGCTGACCACGCGACACCCTCTACCCACAAAAGTTAGCATTAACTTCGTCGACAAGCGGCGGTCACTCGGTAGGTATAGTTGGCTTGCGGACTAAAGTAGTTTTCAATACTCTCGTAAAACTGTTCCGACGTTTCAGAAGAAAATATTGGATAGGAGAGGCTTTGAGGATGGTGTAAATGCGTTTTTTTAAATGTCGGTAACCATCTGCCACGTTACACGGCGCCACGGTCCCCAGAAGACAAAAATCCTCATAGCCCGAGCCGTGAGGATCTCAGCCCCAGTATCGGATCGTGGTGTCAGGATATAAAGTGAACCTATTCTTGCGTATATTTAAACGTAAGTTCATGAAATAATAAGCGATAGAGAAAAGTACACAGCGATGAGCTTCATGTGTGTGTGTGTGTGTATGTGTGTAGGGGTGAGCCATAAAATCCGACCCTCGTAATGCGACCTTCAATGATCTATTGTGCTTCCCCTTTGGATTAACCCTTTATTAATCTTACATTTCGAATGAAATGTAGAACTTTATTTAAGGGGACGTCATAAAAGTCACTTGGTTCCATAAAGAACTGAAACAGGCGACGAAATCTTAAGTAAGCTATGGCCTCACAATCACATAGGATATGTGTGGCTGATTCGTCTTCTTGTAGGCACCTTCCGCAGGTTGGGTCATCTGTCAGTGCCAGTTGATGACCTTCTGGTTTGTATTCTTCGCCTAATGAAAAATGAAGATGTGTGAAATGGGACAGAGAGAATCTTGATGAATGAATTACACTTGGAAACATGATTTCCCTTGAAACAGCGAAAGCTTTAAAATAGAAGTGGTGAAATGGGTGGAGAGTGTACGATTTTCACGATGAGTGGTTTCGTATATACACCGTTTCCCTAGTGAGGGTGCTGCTATCAAGCAGTTTCGAACAGTCCAGACGTGTACCTGAGAAGAAGAGAGAAGTATGAAGGTACGTAAAGAACGTCCGTTACTAAACGTCGTTAAAGATGCCATTCTGAAAACGAAGCAGAGAGTGAGAACACATTGAAATGGGTATTAGGGATATGGATTTTGAAGATGGAAGTTGGATAGAACTGGCTCATGATCGTTTCCAAGAGCAGACACTGGAATTAGCAGTGTTGGAGCCTTACTTACTTACTTATGGAGCTGAGCCCTTCTTGAGGAGAAGCCAATTCTGCAGCTACTCAAGAATTTCCCAGCATTTTATGGAACCCGAAGGTTCGTTACCGTGTTCACAAGAGCCCTCCAGGGGTTCCTATCCTGAGCCAGATCAATCAAATTCATATAATCCCAGCCTACCTCTCTAAGATCCATTCTAATATTGTCCACCCACCTACACCCTCAGTCTTGCAAATACAAGTTCCAAAAAGCGTTTTTAAACAAGCAATTAAAAAAAATTGTGGCAGCTGCCGGCAGAGAAACTATTGCCGGAAAATCCAGCTAACAGCAGAATCGCCTGCTAGTGGTTCCTAATAATTTCAATTGATTGTATAAAGGGAAAGAAAGACTCCGAAGGGCAGACCTGTAGTTTGAAGCACATTTGGACTGATGAGTTCCTGGCACGAGCTGCTGATACTGTTATGCAGTCTGGGGCCACATGTCAGCTCAACTTCCCTTGTATATCACATCCATATTGAAGATGCTAATTATGTAAGCAAAGATGAAATGCTTTGCCACAGCATATTTTTACTACTGACTATGAAGTCCATGAAAAGGAACAAAAAGTTCATGGCATAACGTCAACATTTCAACTTTTATGCGTCAGTTTTTGCCTCCTTTTCTTGTGTTTGTAAGAAAGCAACCTTTGTTTCATATTCGTACGCTGCAAGATTATATACAGTGTGGCTGTATTAGGAATGGGTATTACTGGACGCAGCTGGAGCATGTACCCTCGCGGTACAAAAAGCTTGGAACTGCGATACTGCGCGCAGTAATACGCGTGGGAACGGCGTTCCTATATTCATTACATGCAACTGAAAATCTAATATATTTCAATTTTGATATCGGTATATCTTTTCAGTAATAAACATATTGTAACATGACGCCTAAAAGCCGAAATAGCGGAGCTGGAGTAAATGTTCATTGCTAGGCAACAACTCGGTAAACACGTTCACGCGGAAACGAACACTTGCGCAACAATAGAAACATCGCCCGCGTCGCGACCTCTGCTATGCAACGACACGGTAAACACGCCTCCTCAACAATACAGTGGCTGTGTTTTCTGCGTGGTCCATGCTGAGGAGTTATATTGAAGTCAATTGGCGCGACAGGGGAGTTTCAGGTGCAGTTGTGGGGTGTTAACAAGCGGGCAACGGAAGCTGAAGAATTTCCATTGCTAAGGTTCGTTACCAGGAAATGTCTAGTGAAAACACTGCAAAGGAACAGCCATTGTGGAGAGCTGTTACCGTGTAAGGACTAATGACAGTAGATTGAGAAGGTTTAGTGTGGAGTGAATTGTAGTGTAAATCTGTAATCGTGTTATAGTTGTTGTAGTTACGAACTGTAAATGGTTAATAAACCTATTCCGCAATCCAACTACAACTATAGTTACTAAAACATTTTAATGGGACTCCAAATGTAGAAATTTAATGAAGGTTTGACGGAATTTACTTTAAACTGTGAATATGACACTACAAATTTGTTTTCTGATAGAAGAAATTTGACTACTTGCTAAAACAGAGAGTGAAGATACAACAAAGGAACAGAAAATATGCGGGACTTTCTCAGGGCCGTTAATATGGAGATAATCTTCCGGGATATGGAGCCGTGTGGAGCTCGATGTAAGCGATCTGAGATGCTATACGGTATCACATCTCTGAAGATAGTAATATTCCGAATGAAACTGATTGATACAATAATGCAAAAACAAGATGACAGCTGAAACGTTTAGGAAGGCTGGACATTTCTCGAATTCAACAAATAACTTTATGAATATCAGCCAAAAGGAAACAGACACAGAAAACGAATCCTTGTAATGATGAGACCAATTTTAAGAAGCATATAATTATAAATAATTTTCGTAGCGCGAGTGACAGCGGGTCTACGAAAATTGAAAAAACATTTCAAATCGAATTTTAAAAATTGCGTTTGGGGGCCGGAACAGGCTAAAGAGCTAGCCATCGATGACAATTGTGCTGCTGCTGATGATGATAATTTGGGAGGTTCAGGATTAGTGTTTCGTGATCTTTCTCAGGCCTATCACAGACATACATATGCAATAGACTACAGCCACTTGCTTCGGCATCCGAACCCAGTTCGTCATTCCACAATCTCAAGTAAAAGCACTATGCTACAAGCCGGAAGGTCGAGGGTTCAAGTCCCGATGAGGTTATTGGATTTTTTCAATTGACCTAATCCTTCCGGCCCTGGGGTTTAGTCAGCCTCTAACAGAAATGAGTACCAGGAATTAATTAAATAATTTTCCTGGGGAGTAAAGCGCGGCCGGCGCGTAAGGCTGACAACCTTACCGCCATCTGTGAGCCGATTGTCTAGATAGTGTGGGACACTCAACGTCTCACAACCCTATGAGCCTTCACGGCCTGGTACAGGGATAGCTTTACTTACAATCTCAAAAGCTGTTGAATATACTAAGAAATATAAAATTAGGTTAGATGCCTCTGAAGAGATGATAAAGAAACTCTCTCTCACCTCCAGGAGCCGAATTGTGTTAACATCCCCATAAAAGTCATGAATTATTTTAAGTTGAATCCGTGTTGAAATTTCGGTCATCATGACTGAAGCATATGCCATTCCTGCATTTCTCCCTGTGGACAAATACGAGTAACTTCAAATAAGACACGACATATTCTTCCAGAAATATTTTGGCAGACAGGTCTAGTTCCATTTCACCCTGCAGCCCATACTGTGTCTTTTTATGAACCATTAATTAATTGTTACTGTTGTCTGAGATTTATTGCCGTGTAGTCTCGTCGATATGTACCGAAATTTCGGTATCAGTGTAACGAAATTCATTAAAGCTTGATGTAAATGTTCCAGTTACCCTCCAAGTAGTTACGAGCAGACAGGTAGAGTTCATTAAATATGAATAAAGCTGTTGACAAGACGTATTAAATAAGCATTTTCATTAATTTAGTAGGGTTTATGCTACTTTGAGAATGACATGCGCACCATAACGGAGTGACCATTTCTACTTTTGCTATAAGCTGTTATATGTCAGCAACTGGTGGCCGGTATGCTCCGAAGTCTCGCAACAAAATGGCCGGCCCTTCCACAGCAATGATCGTGGGAACTACAGATCTAGACAGCAAAACAATGATATATAAACAAACAAAAACAAATGCTGTGGCTTTAGTCCGCAAGTGAACTATACCGACCGAGCGACCGCCGTTCGTCGGCGAAGTTAGTGCCAATTTTAGCGGATAGAGGGTGGCGCGTAGTCAGCGCAACGAATCCTCACAGCCGTTGATTTCGGTTTTCTAGACCGGAGCCGCTATTTCCATGAAATAACTTCTTAATTATTCTCACGAGGCTGAGTGGACGTCGTTCCAGACCCAACTCTGCAGCCAGGAAGTCTGACCATTAGACCATAGAGGCGGTCAAACACTGATATACATTCATGTTATTCTGGTTTCATAACTTTGAAAGTAAAATTGTGAGGTTCAGGACAAGTAACAAGGAAGACAAACAGATGATGAAGCGGAGGAGGGGGAGAATAATTGGAAGGTGCAGGAGTCAAAAAATCAGGAAGAATGAAACCGAATGAGGAGAAAAGGGAAAACAAAAATTGGAGGAAGAAGAGGAGACCATGATAAGAAAACGTTGAAAACAAGCTAAGGAGAAGAAGTGTGTGATGAGAAAGTGTAGAAAGAGATATAAAAAACGTTGTCTTCACCATACTGGTGTGGTTCAGAAAACTGGGGGGTACTGAGTTCACACACCGACACGGAGATAGTATTGCTACACTCCCCCACTCCCTCGAGGCAAACTTCAGTATATTATCATTATTATTAGTGGACTGAGACTGAGTCCACTCGGTACTGCGACCACTACTGGCGTACTGTAACGGTCCCAGATGATAGGTGAGGGTGATTGTGGAGCAGTTGGTGGAATGAAGATTGGCAGGGGAAACCGAAGTACTAGGAGAAAACTTGCCCCAGCGCCACTTTGTCCACCACAAATCCTACTTGGCCTGACCTGGGCTGGAACCCGGGAAGCCAGCGACTAACCGCTTGAGCTATGGCGCGGACTAAATTCCAGTGTAGGATTATAACTTAGGCAACTTCCGCTTCCTTCGTTCTAATTCATTAATCATTAATCATCCTATTATTTTACTCTATATAATCCAATCTACTTACAGCGACGTTAATGAATCACAAATAAATGAGATTCATCTTAATAATATATTTCCATATACACATCCTCGGCGTCTTATGTGACGCCTTCCCTTGAGGTATCCTGGTCAAAATTTTGTATTTATGGCTCAACTCCTCAACGCGCAACATATGCCCCGCGATTCATTCACTTTAATAATATTAAGTGAATAGTAAATATTATGAAGGTCACCTATGTGCAATATTAGACGTATTATGACTAAATAATATATTATATATGATATCCTATCACTAGCGAACAGTACCCTCTTAACTGCTAATACGATTCTCTTATGTATGAAAAAAACCTGTGCGTAATTCATGATTCTCAATCCCTTTCCCGTATTAAAAGTAAAAGTAAGTAAGTAAAGGTATCCCTGTAACAGGCCGTGGAGGCCCATTGGGTTGTGAGACGTCGAGGTTCCCACATTTTCGTTAGACAATCGGCTCGTAGATGGCGGCAAGTTTAAAATCTTTGGCTTACGAGCCAGGCACCTTCACGGCCCTTTCCCATAGAAAAATGTATAGTCTCCTGCTGGTGCGATGCCACCTCCGTCCCATGTGACCTCCTGTACCCCCGCTAAATCTAACTTATATTTTCACATTTCTTCCGCCACTGCCCTGAGCGAACCTGCCCTATACAAACTTCTGACGTTCCAAGTACCGAATCTGATGTCCGTTTTCTTTAGCCTAGGCCGTTTATCCAGAGGATCTGTCCAGGTCCGAGGCTTTGTGTGCATTTTCGTAACAAGGTTGTCTTTTACGGTGAGGAGTTGTTAGCACCACGCCCAACCCCCAAGCTGTCGGATGTCCGCGAGTGCTTATTCAATATATTCGCAGCTTCCCTCCAAACCTAGAGGGCGTCTCCTCCATCCGCAACCTGAGGACGCGCCATGCCGTGGTGACAAGGGACCCTCCTAACGTGACTAAGTATGTGTTACCTGATTATCTGTCTCGCCGTGAAAATTTTTCGAGTACTTACACAGTGGCAGATGTGGGAGTTCGAAACTGTGTCACCTGAAGGATAAAGATGTAACTCATTAGAGATATAAGGAAAAAGGGGAGGGGATAAAGGTGTAGAAAGGATGAAAGAATGAAAGGAGGACTTCAAGCGTAAAAATGCAGAGAAAATGTTTCACCGTCAAATTTCAGCCGCTTTTTTCCACTGGTTACAACGCATAATTTTGCCCTTCCATTATCTTGCCTTCTTAGGTCCAGATATTTTGGGTCCTTTCATCTCAACTACCGGCTTTCCTCAAGAGGAGAAGATCAAGTGTCAAGGAAGCTGAACTACGGATCTGTATGCTTCAGCCTTTACATGCTCATTAGGATAGAATTGCACGGATTTACACAATTCCAGCTTAAATAATTACTATTTGTTATGCGTGTTACAAACCGAAGGTAAAACACAGCAAACACAGAAGCTCCCCATTGTTTCGTTCAAGCCAATTACACTGCATCCTCCAATTTCGGTACATGGCCCAACTCTAGCACACTGGATAGGAAAATCCTCCAATTTCGGTACATGCCCCAACTCTAGCACACTGGATAGGAAATCTGCGTTCCTGAGCCACATGTAAACATCAACACACTTACTTACTTATGGAGCTGAGCCCTTCTTGAGGAAAAGCCAAAGCTGCATATACTCAAGAATTTCCCAGCATTATATAGAACCCAAAGGTTCAGTGCCGTGTTCACAAGAGCCCGCCACTGGCCCCTATCCTGAGCCACATCAATCCACTCAATACCATCCCATCCAACATCAACACACAGGTGATGAAAACTACTACTTTTTGGAAAAAAAAAACTGGTTATGGCAAATCCGACTAGAAGTATAAATATTCTTTCAGAGTAGAAGGTATAGACAAGATGTATAAATGTATACAAAGAATGTAGTCTACATGAAAATATTCTGTATTTAAAAACGAAGAAGACGCTACTGTATCAGCATTTGCTCTTATTTTTGTTTTTAACAGATGCAAATGTTGATGCACTAGTGTGTTCTTTGTTCTTAAATACAGAACATTGTTGAGTAGACTGCATACATTATATACCTTTATATACCTTATTTGCAAGACACAACAGAGATTAAGATTGTAAAAGAGACTCGTTAAAATTATTTTTGGGTCTCAGCGGGTGTTTCAAGAACGATGTATAACAGAGAAGATAACTGGATGCGAAGCTGTACCAATAAGATTACAAATCGTGCACTCACTAATTTCTAGCCTCTTGCACCCGGATTATACAGGACATTTCAGCAAAACGAACAAAACTTATATTTCAAAGCAGTACCAAATTAAAAGAAACTCTGTAAAAGCTTTTATAGGACAGGAGGAAAGTCCATCAGTGGGCTTATGTAAAATAGGCTTCATATTAAGTAAATACACCAAACAACCAAAACTGTCGTTAATCCCATTATGAAGGCACCCGTCAATAATGCAACAGTATTTGTTAAAAGACGCCTAAAATATGTTTCTCACTAAAAGTGACACGATGTTGTTAAAAACCATAAAATGTCATTAAGACACTAAAAATATAAAGAAGTAAGTAAGTAAAGCTATCCCTGTAACAGGCTCTCGAGGCCCATAGGGTTGTGAAATGTTGAGGTTCCCACATTTTCTACACAATCGGCTCATAGATGGCGATGAGGTTGCCAGCCTTACGCGACGGCCGCCCTTTACCCCCAAGAATATTCCTGGTACTCATTTCTGTTAGAGGCTGAGTCGACCCCAGGACCATAGTGCGGTTGGAAGGATTAGGTCAATTGAAAGAATCTAATTATCTCATCGGGATTCGATCCCGCGACCTTCCGATTTGTAGCATAGTGCCTCAAACAACTACGGTACCGCGTGCCCCCTCAATAAAAGTATAACATAGACTAAAAGTGAGCATCACATTACTAAAATGTCTCCAGTTTGACGGGTACTCTAATAATATAATGTCTCAATGCAACGGGATTCTAAAATATAATAAAATTGTAGTGTAATGCCGTGCAAAGACCTCTCATTCTGAACTTCGCCAGTATTTGAATAATGGTTTGTTATAGCAGGTACATTAAGAAGTTAATTTATGCCTTCGTGTGAAGTAAGTAAAGTAAGTAAAGGTATCCCTGTAACAGGCCGTGGAGGTCCATAGGGTTGTGAGACGTTGAGGGTCCCACAGTTTCTAGACAATCGGCTCAAAGATGGCGGTGAGGTTGTCAGCCTTACGCGTCGGCCGCGCTTTACTCCCCAAGAAAATTATTTAATAAATTCCTGGTACTCATTTCTGTTAGAGGCTGAGTCGACCCCAGGGTTATAGTGCGGTTGGAAGGATTAGGTCAATTGAAAAAAATCCAATGACCTCATCGGGACTTGAACCCGCGACCTTCCGGCTTGTAGCATAGTGCCTCAACTAACTACGCTACCGCGTGCCCCGCCTTCGTGTGAAGTAGATTTTGCAATCAGCCAAAATGATTAAAATGAAAAGGACGGCTAGAGTTATGCAAGAATCTCTCATACTGAATTTAAAGAAAAATGTACTATACTGTATATAACAGGCTTAAGATTAAAAGTTATTTTATGATCTTATGTGAATTTGAATTATTATTCAGTGACTACGTTTAAAAAAATTAAAACAACTGGCTAGAATTATACACAAACCTCTATTATAAAATTCCACCTAAATTAGTCTACGATCCCCCCAAAGGTGTCTCCACCCTGTCGTGGTGGTGGGGTTGCGTGATTCTGTGACCTGGAGAGCTCTGCCGGCGGTAGTTTAACTAGCAGTAGGGTCACCCATGCCGGAAAGGTCAAAGGGTAGGGTCCAGACTAAGACAGATACCCTGGTCCTCCAGGTTGGGAGTTGGGCATGAGGCTAAGAACCTCATCCTGTAAAAAGAATTTTGTTCAGAAAACTAACAGTCAGCCTCGGGTCATCATGCGCGGGTCCATTCCGATGGGAGCACGCACTGGTTGTGGAGACTGGTTGTAGAGGAGGCCAAGGCTCACCCAGGGCTGTAGCGTCGAGTGGTAGGTATGGAAAACAGGCTTTATTACAGATTACTGTAGCTGAAGTCGGTATTTCCCAATAAATTTGGTGGAGGTCTCTAATGTCGACATGTAAGAAATTTAGCGAAGAGTAATATTAGGTCACGCCGGTCACGGTAGTCGAGCGGTCTAAGGCATGCACTGTCTTCGCTCGCTTGGAAACCGGGATCGTGGGTTCGAATCCTACTGAGGGCATGGATGTTTGTGTGCGTTTTTCTGTAGTTGTGTACAGATAGAGGCCTTGCGACGAGCTGATCACCTGCCCAAGGAGTCCTACCGAATGTGTAAGATCTAGAAGAACCGAAGTGAACGGAGTTCATGGAGTTAGGCCTAGGCCCACTGGGGCTGTAGTGCCAAGGAAAAAAAAAATACAGACAGACAGATGTGATCTCTACATATTCATAAGACGTTAATATTCTACTTTGTAAAGAAGCAAAGCAGTGGATGGCCGTGAACGGTGAAGTGTCTTTAGCGCTCATGTGAACAAGCGATGATGCCAGGTACAGACACATTAAGCAGCCTAAATGAAGACAGATTTCTACAGTGTTTCCATATGGGTCCTTATTCTGATGACACAAAACTCAATTACCATAATACTTGCACACTTCATTCAACACCGCGCAATCTCATCATGTGTTACGTTTAAAATAACAAAACAGACAAGTATAAGTAATCTACATATAAAAGAACATGCGTGTCAAAGTCCTGTCCTCTGCCAATTACTAAACATGAATTCAGAGCAGCAAGGACAAACTGCAATTCTGCGTAATTGCTTACAACGAAACATAATAGTAGATGACTGCATATCACAACAGGTGGAACGTTTTGAAGGTTATGATATAACCTACATGAAGAACAACCCACAAAACATCAAGAGAAGCAATACAAGGTAGGAACAAAAGTTTTACAACAAAATGTCTGTGACTGTATTGTTAGATGGTGATGTAAACTGGTAATAACATTGAAATAATTTTGTTCGCAAAAAAAGGTATTTGTGATGTAAATTCGCACCCTACAAATAAAAATATAATATAAAAGCAACCCGCCCCTGTCACAACACAGCAGAGGTAAAATAATTAGCTTAATGTAAGAAATGATATATAAACTGAGTTGTCCCAGTTCTCACACAGCAAAATTAGAAAACAACGTCAAAGTTGTTTCTGTAAATTAAGAGGAAAGTTAAAAAATGACGCAACAATTAAGTTCGCCCTGTCTTTATGAATAAAAAAACAATAATTATGTAAGAATAATTTGACCCTTCCCTCCACAACAAAGATAAAAAACAATGTATCAGTTACCTTGTATCTATCTCTATAATATTAAACTAATTATTATTATTAATATTAATATTATTAATATTAAACTAAACTCTTAATATTAAACTAATATAAAAGTTGTCCCCGTCCCTATCTATATAGGGACAGGCAAAAATAATACCAAACTGCTTCGTCCTCACCATAAACACAAAAATTTGAAATAGTTTTAAAAGTAAGTTCCTATTCATGCGCAGCAAAAGTGAAAAACAGTGTACTCGTAACAACTGTCCCTACACAGCAAACGTGACAATGAACCGCCCATCTTGCTGCACATGAGCGGTGAAACTGAGGTAAGAATTAAACTGTTCCTCTCCTTACAGAGTAGAGGTAAAACAGCAAAATCCTGTCCTTACACAACACTGACAAAAAGAGTGTGAAGGCTTAATCTTACTTTCCTTTACAAGCAAAGGTAAAAGTAATAGAAAATTTAAGTTGACCCTGTCCCTATCAACAAATGTAGAACTAACGCAAATCCCGTGTCGTTCTTGTGAGACTTGGGTCCACATGGCGATGAGTATGAAGATTGCTTTTCTCTGGCATATGACGCCGTGTAATCCTGTAAATGTTTGCTGATGTGCCAAAGGAGCTGTGTTCTCAATCCTTACACAGCCAAGAGTATAAAATCTAAATTTTCTCTGCCCCTACATGTCAAAGGTAAATTTAATGTTCTGAGCTGTTTCTGTTAGAATATGGCTGAGGCCGAGGACCGTTCGGGAACCCAGAGGAAGAGGAACGTCTGCCATTAAAAACCGCTACCAAGCAACGACAGTGAAGTCGTGACTATGGACACTAGCGTGTATATGTTTAATAGTGAACTGTAATGTGTGCAATTAATCCGATCATTAACCCCTGCATACTCATACTCCATCACGTGACAGTATGTACTTGCTCACGGGCGATTACCCGCAAGATTTACTGTAATGGAATTCGTCCCTGGTCTTAAGAAGAACAAAGAGGGTTCTCATAAAATTTATTTCTATACGAGACTCGAACCTGGCTCTTCTCTGGCATATAAATGATTTCAGTGTGCGCGGTAGAGCGGCAACTCTTTGAAACTGATAAAACGGGGATATTTCTACATGTCTTTTGAACGTGTTTCCGAGAATCTCAGTTGGACAATTGTAAGCGACTGTAGCGAACAGTTGGAAATATAATTTACAGCGTTTGTTTCTCCACAGCCCATACAGTAAACAATAACACAGTGAAACTTTTATGACGTGCCGTTTCATCGTCTGCTTCTGTTCTCACATTTAAAATTCCAATGTGGAGTTACACCCCCTCTCCCCATATTTTATATTCTGCTTGTCACTACCCAGTTGGATCCTACTGTCTTTACCAGTATAATCACCATGTGCTCCTTCAATCCCATTGATGCAGTGTAACTAAAAGATTTATATTGTAAACTAAACATTCACTCCCCTCTCGTTATAAATAGGGGGTCCGGCTTGATATGCTAAAAATAATAAGAAAGTACAATAATTGAATGCACCAATCACATCCTGAAATAAGGTATATGGACGTGAGCCAAGAAGCCACGAAATTCTTTCATATTAATAATTAGGCAGTAAGAGAATGATGGAGAAAATTACAGAATCATGAGGTCAACAAATATAACTGTATACAGTATGTGATTCCGATAATCACATTATCATGGGTATTGGTGACTACAGATGGGGTCTGCATTGGTGAATGGATTTACTGACCACTTACACACATGACGCATAAGTACAAGTAGTTATAGCGCCATCATTATCTCCACGCTTTACAAATCACTAGAACACACGCTAAGTCTTCTCAGTCTGCTTTTACTAGTCGTTCCCCGGTAACGGATTTTAACAATGGAGATTCTTCAGCTTCTTTGGTCAGCCGTTGCCCGCTCGCTAGCGTTCTACAACTCGTAACTGCACTTAATTTTAGCGCCATCTCTTCTCAGCCTCCCTTGCAGAACTCAACTGATCGTTCTTATATTGTTTTGTGCGTATTCATTGCCGCGGGAACGTGTATACCGAGCTGTTGCCCAGGAACGGCCGTTGTTTATTCGCCTATCTAGCAGTGATTGGATAGCAACGGCTGTACACGCTACAATATGAAGAGTAAGATAAGCGTTACATGAAGGAAGCATAAGAATGTTGTAAATTACATACAATATTTTGGTAGCGAAATTCAAAGTGAAGGGACCACATGGGATTCCCAGGTGTGGATAGATAGACGATATTAAAATGGATCTTACAGATGTAGGGTATATGGATGTACATTGACAGAGCTGGTTTCGAACAGAGGTGCCTCGACGGTCTTTTCTGGACAAGGTGACAAACCTTTCGTTCTTACGAGGGACGGGGAAATTTCTGGATTACCGATACGCAATGAACTGAAAACAGGTCCTGCTCTACGGGATCAGTTAAGGAAATTTTTGATTACATATACAATTACAAACCCTTTAGGGAAGAACTAAATGAATTGTGTGAATTAGTTTGTTTGTTTGTTAGTTACATTCTGACGCATTACTTCATCACAGATCCTCGATATTTTGAAGTTAGTAACAATTTCTAAATGACCCATTTCAAATAAATTAAGTCCTTACTGATCTAGGCCTAACAGAATAGTCGCCGGATACCCACCGCGGCGGCCTGGGTTCGATCCCAGGTCAGGTCATGTGGGATTTTGGGTGGAAAAAGTGGCACTGGCGCAGGTTTCCTCCTAGTATTTCAGTTTCCCCTGCCAATTCTCATTCCGACTGCTTCACAATCATCAACGCCTATTAACCGGGGCTGGTACAATAGGCAAACAGTGGCCAACGTACCAAGTGAACTCAGTCTCACCCCACCCCAAGAAACTAAACTAAACTAGGCTTAACAGAATATACACATGACTATGTCTACTTTCACTTATTAGACCCAGTAAAAACCAAAGCAACCCGCTATCTATCTATCTATCTATCTATCTATCTATCTAATAGTTTAGAGCTGTGGTAGCCACAGTGGGCTGCACTGCCCCCTGGACGGCGGTGGGTCATCACGGTCACCGCTGTGAGAACCGCCAAACTCGCCCAAATATATGAGGCGACGAGAGTGAGTTTAGGCCTGAAGGCAGCTCACACATTTAAGCCACGTGCACTGTGCTACTGGAAACTGTGAACAGCTGTACATAAGACTGCCTACTAACGAATATCGTTGCTCAGAAGCCTAGAAGGATCAGTCAGAGTAGCGACTCGGCTGCAGGTTGGATATCCGAGAAATCGGGATTCGATTCCCGGAATGGACAAGGGGCTTTCATCGTCTCTGTATTGTAGTGAACGTTTCTAGGTTCCACTCGGTCTACTGCTGAATAGGTTACTGAGGATAAAGCGGCCAGGACGTGATACTAACTACCTAACCCCATCTAGTGCCAAGGTTAGCAGTGCGTGGAGCTCTATAGCGCTCGCTGACTCACTAGTGGAGCTGAGCCCTTCTTGAGAAGCCACCAATTGTGCAGCTACTCAAAAACTTCCCAGCATTTTATGCAACCCGAAGGTTCATTATCGTGTTCACAAGAGCCCTCCGCTGGTCCCTATCCTGAGCCAGATCGATCCTATCCATACCATCCCATCCTATCTCTCTAAGATCAATTTTAATATCGTCCACCCACCTACGCCTTGGTCTTCCCAGTGATCTCTTTCCTTCTGGCATTCCCACCAATATCCTACATGCATTCCTCTTCTCCCCCATTCGTGCTACATGCCATGCCCACCTCATCCTCCTTGACTTGATCATTCTAACTATACTTGGGCTCTATAGCGCTAGTCCCACAATCTGTTCGTGCTTAATTAGGAACAAGGTTAACTCTCAGAATTACAGGGTTTTTGGACTTTTCCCATCGGCCGGAATTCTAGGTAATAGAGGAGACGACATTTCGGAAACTGGATGTGTTTCCATCTTCAGGTGAGAAAGGAAGACAGTACTCAGTTGGGCCCCTTAGAAAGAGCTAATCTCAATCATCTCTTTCTAAGGGCCCCAACTGAGTAGGTGTCTTCCTTTCTCACCTGAAGACGGAAACAGATCCAGTTTCCGAAACGTCGTGTACTCTATTACCTAGAATTCCGGACGACGGAAAAAGTCCAAAAACCCAGTAATTCTGTGTGTCATCCACCCTCGTCGGCCCGCTTTAGAATCTAAAGGTTAACTTTGTCTTTAACTTGGCATATAATTCACATACTACAACGCATTGTAAACAACAGAAAATACAATTCTAAGTTTCACGGAGGAGGCAACGTCATGTAACCCCCACTCCAGTCTTAGTGACGTCACGAAATGAATCCTGATTCAATCCAGAGATCTGAAACCACTGAGGCGTAAGGTAATTTCACAAGTGATGAGGGTGTATATCCGTGTGTATACAGTTACAAGGCCCTGTGCATCCGAAAGTAGCAAATTACGTTGGCCAAATACCATCTGCTGCTTGTGTACTGGTGTTTGGTGTTGAGCGCTAAGCCAGCGTTTACTTACGGGTCTCACTGTCACGCGCCTTTAGGGGCGCGAGGGTGCTCCACAGAAAGGAAATAAATTGGAGTTTAGTAGCGGTGTAATGCGGTGGTGTGAAACCGACTTCAAATTAATTACATGGGATTTACCATCGCCTCAACGTTACAGTGCTGTAGCCTGGAGTTCTGGCAATGGAGGAAACAGACGGTTCGCCACTCATCAACCGCAGTCCCTACTATATAACTTATTACCTTTTCTGTACCTCTGGCCAGATTATGAATGCTATTTGCGTTCTTTGTGTCTCTGTGGTCGTCACTGTAGGAACTTTTGAAAGGATTTCGATCAAATCACGTATTGAAAGTGTCACTTTGTTTCATACGGATCCAGTTCAGGCCTGCGAGAGCTTAGACGGTTATTCAGTGGTTCCTCATCCAGGATCCTCGTGTTCAGTCTCTGACTACTTCAAATAACCGTCAGTCCACAATTCCTCTATAGTCATCTATAATCTTCCCGTGAATTGCCCGACAGGCCTAACCGGGTAACATTCGATCAGCTCCGCGGTCCTGAAGCTTCAGTATCGAGATAATACAGTGTCGGTTGGTAAGATGATTGATTGATTGGAAAGGATCTGGAAGGAGGCGATCGTTACTTAATCGATTCGAACGATCACCTCCCGAATACAAGTCCAAAGCCTTATATCAGGCCGATCAGCTGGGCGGTGTCTTATATTTAATCATTTTAGGAATGAGTGGAGGTCAGCTCCAGTCTTTCACAATTTTCGGCACTGGATGGAAGTCAACTGTAGCTGCACGTGTCGGCAGCTTTATACCTTGAGGAAGGAGGCTGCGTGGGTACCATAGCCGATCAAGTCACAATAGAGAAGAGAAAAACCTTCGTCCTCACTAGGAATCGAATATTAATTCCTTGGTCTTTAAGTCTTTAGCTAAAACGCTATACAGACTTGCCTCAGATCTTATGTGGGAAATGTTATTAGAAAAGAGTGTACATGGGAACGGATAATATTCACGGCATCACGCCGATGAGTACGCTGAAACAGAACGGAAACAGCGAGACGGTGTCCTCGCTTACCCAAGCCTTCAGCTTCAAGTAGTTTCATAGGACGAAGAACCGGGTAATCTGAAGAGCAAGCAGCTACGTCCGTGACGACACACTCACCCAACTCCCGTACAGCCGAGTGTCGGGCGGTTTCACGTCACGAATACCAGATTCAGTCATTTACTAAGATGTAAATATCAAAACTTCGCCCAAATTCTGTTTGGACTTACTGCCATTACATTACGTCAGACACTACAGAACATTAACTCAGGAGCAACCACACAAGAATATTTGTGTTAAACAAGAAAATCCTGGAAGTAATTATTATTTTAGAACTCTCTAGAATTGTTCACAATAACACATTATTAAGGTGATCCTTGCACAATGTCATGTGGTATCCGGTATTTGGATTCTTGCAATTAAGCTTAAGAGAGCTCTTTAGTAATTACATATTTTATGAGTATGGAAAACATCAATTCTTAAGACAAATTTTAAAGAAATGCAGTTGGAATGAACAGTGTCCTACTAATGTTACGTTTGGCCGAGAAGTGCAAAACGTCACGTGTCGTCTACGTGCATAGAAAAAACGGTGCTCTCTAAAGACAAGTCCGGGAATCACAGGTGTTCCATGTTTATGGAAAAATTACATAAAGAATTTATTTGAAGGAGCGCCTCTGTGGTCTAGCAGTCAGAGTTCCTGGTCACAAATCCAGAGGTTCGGGTTCGATTCCCGGCTCTGGCATATTTTCTGAGAAGTAGTGGGTCCGGAACGGTGTCCACTCAGCCTCCTGAGGATAATTGAGAAGCCATCTCAAGGAAATAGCGGCTCCGGTCTAGAAAACCGAAATTAACGGCCGTGGCGTTTCGTTGCGCTGACCACGCGACACCTATATCCGCTAAAGTTGCCACTTGAAATAGTTCCCAAATTATCTTCACGAGGCTGAGTGGACCCCGTTCCAGACCCACTACTTCTCAGAAAATCTGGTAGCGCCGGCATCGAACCCGGACCTATGGATCTCTAGCCAGGAACTCTGACCAGTAGACTACAGAGGGGTACGTTTCGCCTGTTTGTAGCTTGTTTACGGACAAACAAATGAAACATATTTTCTTGTCACAGGATACTGTTAGAACAATTAAACCAAGGAAGATAAAATGTAATGGAAATTTAGCAAAAATAGAGGAGATGAGGAGTACTTTCACTTTTCGGTTGTGTAAAGTACCACGAGACGTCAAACAGAAGGCGAAATATTATTATTATGTATGTTACAAATATTAGGGCGTAGACTGAACTCAAGTAACTGCGGATGAGATTGTGTGGTAAATACGGTGATTAACCTTTGAGTTCCATAGAGACAAAACCCGATTCAGAAGGAAATTAAGTGGAGACTGAAGATGGGCAATGCTTGCTACCATTCAGTCCAGAACCTTCTGTCTTCTCGTCTGCTGTCCAAAATCATAAAGGTTACAATATACAAAACTATAATTTTGCCTGTGGTTCTGTACGGGTGTGAATCTTGGTCTCTGACATTAATGGAGGAACACAGACTGAGGGTGTTTGAGAACAGGGTGTTAAGGAGAATATTTGGACTGAAGAGAGATGAAGTGACAGGTGGTTGGAGAAAACTGCATAATGAGGAGCTTCATAACTTGTACTCTTCTCCAAGTATAATTAGAATAATCAAGTCAAGGGGGATGAGGTGGGCTGGGCACCTAGCAGGAATGGGAAAGTCAGAAGGAAAGAACCACTGGGAAGACAAAGGCGTAGTTGGGTGGACAATATTACAATGGATATGAGAGTGATAGGACGGGATGGTATGGATTGGATTGATCTTGCTCAGGATAGGGACCAGTGGAGGGCTCTTGTGAACACAGTAATGAACCTTGGGTTCCATAAAATGCTGGGAAATTCTTGAGTAGCTGCAGAATTGGCTTCTTCTCAAGAAGGGCTCAGCTCCGTAAGTAAGTTCCATAGAGTCTCCAGAACAAACTGAGCATCTGAGCAAGTATATAAGCTATGGAATAAATATAAAATATCGTGGACTTATATATTAATTTACAAATTTAATTTTTTTTAGTGTTGTTGGAATAGAAACTTGTTTCTTGTTAAGTCGTGTATGTCCTTTCGTGTTGATGCAGACCAAGAGGGAATACTGGAGTCCATCAGTTACATTCTACTGTGTTACAGAACTGTACACGAAGTCGTAATCGTTGACTTTAACATCATAAATTAATCACACAGAGCAGCTCAGTCAATAACGTGACTCACTGAAAGTGTTCGGGTTCCCGCCAAGCCGCAGCTTTTCCTTCACGTTCGATCACTCAAACCAACCCTACACACACATACACACACCTTGCGTCAATAGGCACCAGGAGTTATTTCCTTGAAGGTAAATCAACTGGAGCGTTATGCTGATCATTCACTTCAATCTAATATCGAAGCGCACAATGCATGGAGACTTACATCTGCTTCCCATATAAGCAGTCAAGGAGCGATGCGTGTGTTTTAATGTTCTTTATAAGACGACAGATAGCTCAGTCGATATAGCGACTGGCTACGGGCCAGTTCAAGAATTTTCACTCCTTAATTTCTTCCAGACCGGCTTTGGGGTCCACCCAACCTCCTATACAAAGGGTACCGGGGGTAAAGCAGCCGGGGCCTGAAGCTGAACACTCACCTCCAACTAGTGCCGAGGTCGAGAAACTGTGTACCTATACATCCACTCCCCCATACGCCTTCATGGAGTGTTGCTTAATTAGGTAAGCACAGGGACACCTCTACCTTTACCTATGAGGCGACTGTGTCAGTAATTTACATTAGGATTTTACAGCACCGAATGATTCCATGGCAGTGAACAATGAATTCGATAGAATGTGGAAGGAACATTCCGTAGGCTTATTTAAGGAAATATATATTTCAGGGGGGGGGGAGACTGAGGAAAACTATGGAAATATGTCAGGGTAGTCTGTATAGCCCGCATGGAATCGAACTGGACACCTCCCTAAGGCGTCACCACTTCAGCCAACTTGCTTTTACCGTGGTACTTAGCTGAATTCATAAGCATTAGTCGGTTGTATAAGACAAATACAAATAGAGTGGGGCCTCTTAGGGGGAAGGGTTTAGGAACTAACAGTAAAGTAAAGTAAAGTAGAGGTATCCTTGTAACAGACCGCGGAGGCCCACAGGGTTGTGAGATGTTGAGGTTCCCACATTTTCTCGACAACCGGCTCACAGGTGGCGGTGGGGTTGTCAGTGTTACGCGCCATCCGCCCTTTACCCCCCAAGAATATTCCTGGTACTCATTTCCGTTACTGAGTGAACCCCAGGGCCATAGTGCGGCCTGAAGGATTATGTAAATTGAAAAAAATTCCCCTCATCGGGATTCGATCCCACGACCTTCCGGCTTGTAGCACAGTGGCTCAAGCAACTACGCTACCGCGTGCCCCCGGGAACTAACAGTGCGCGGTATGTCATTTCCCGCACCTAAGCTTTATACAGAAAGTGGGCTTTGGTAAATTATCATTCAACGACATTTTAATTTAACAAACTGAAAGCCTGTTTTACAGACTTTGTCTCGGCCCATTGTTATACGAAATCGGAACAAGCAGGCCCATACACTTGCTCACTACACACAGGCCGAATGCGAATTGTCAAAAGTTTTTATGTCGCTTCCTACATTTGTTTGCAGATCTGTTTTTTTAAATTATTTTTTTATATGGGAGGTGGTTGAGCTTGAAGAGGAGATCAGCGCAGACTGGTGTTGACTCAAAACGGTTGAGCGCTTTGCAACGCTGAGTACACATGTGCGATCAGCCGGGGGGTACATGCTTTGATCTCGTGTGACGCGAAATTGCGGAGCGGATATGTGAATCCGTCACAGAGAACCAGCCGTAATCCTTTTCACGAACATACAATACAAAAGGGAATTTGTTCATTACAAACACAGATTCTCTGTGCATAAGACATCCTCCGGTGTAGAGTTTTCTCCCCTTTCAAGCACATAACTCATATTGAGGCAATCCGCGTAACCCTAGAGGCAATACAACGCATTTAAGAGACGATATTTCGTATTGTTTTCGTTACGCTGATAAGAAAGGAACTCCTTCAAATACTTCAGTTTATGATAAGGACAGCAGAAAGTATTGATTAATAACTGGACATTTGAGTGACGCAAGTCATATATCATTCTCGCCAACGCAACATTTCCCAGATATAACCTCGACGTTTCGATGTTTGCCACGTTTTCAGTTTTTAAAATATGCTTACATCACAATTTGTAGCTATATATTTATGATCTATGCCAAAACGGGAACGTTTCTGACTTATATGTCGGAAGTATCAGGCCAGGAAATGCAGTAGGCCTATCGTGTCTGAGGTTCTGTATCGTTTTCCTTAGTCTCTCCAGGCAAATTCCAGAAGAATACTTAAAAAGTAGACATAAGACAGCTTGTACCCCACGTTCGTGTCAATTCATTATCCGCTACCGCACAAACATTGAACTCTGTGCTGTTTGAGTTGCATATACCCATGTTAAATAAACTACACGCCCACAAATTCCGTTCAAATCCACATGCTTAGCCCGGATATTTCGACAGATAGGCCTACTGGTCTCAAACCGGAAGTTGTCTAAAATTCAGATACATCGCGGCTCGCCTTTTGCTTCATCTGTTGCACTAACAGCTTCTCCCGTCAAACCGTCCATAGACCCTTAGGGTCTATTTCTATTGAAAGCTTGAATCTTCTTCATTAAATGAGGTTAAACTGATGTAACCTCGTAGGGTAGCATAGCTGCATTCATCATCATCATCAGTAATCTGTCAAGACGACAGGTCCACAGTCTCTTTCAAAACAATTCCTCCACTTAATGCGATCTAGAGCTTTCTCCTTCAAATGACAGTATCCTCTTCTGTCCCCAAGGTCATCCAGCATCTTCTTACGTCTTCTTCCTCGTCTTCTTGTCACTTCTATCCGCCCATCTATCTTTCCTTCGATAGCTTCTTTTAGAAGGCAGTTTCTGCGTAAAACATGACCAATCCAATTAG
>NW_019739229.1:6311-20976 GCF_002891405.2 Cryptotermes secundus | reverse complement strand
ATCCTCTATTTTCCTTTCAATTCTTCTTTTAAGTATCTTTGCTATTATCTTTGCTGTATGTGCAATAAGACTTATTGTGCGATGGTCGCTGCATTTTGTAGCTTTTGTCTTTTTCTTTAAGGCAATCATTGTAACTTCTGTAAAGTCCTTGGGCCACTCTCCACTTGCATATATGGTGTTCATTAGTTTTGTCAGTGTTAGCTGCATTGTATGATGAAAAATTGAAACTAAAAATTATTTCTAGTACATCATTTTTTAGGCCTTGAGGTTGATTTCTTCAGTTTACCTAACCCATTCAGCTGCACTATGGCCCTGGGGTCGACTCAGCCTCTAACAGAAATGAGTACCAGGAATATTCATGGGGGTAAAGGGCGGCCGGAGAGTAAGGCTGACCTCACCGCCATCTGTTAGCCAATTGTCTAGAGAACATGTGGGAACTTCAACATCTCACAACCCTATGGGCCCTCACGGCCTGCTACAGGAATACCTTTACTTTTTTACATTGTTTTAGGCCTATACATCGAGGTCCATGAAAATCAACCAAAGGATTCGATATAATATATCCACATCTTTAAATAGCCGACGTGTGGCCTATTTTAGCTCCAACACGGCCATGACCATAATCACAGAGAGTGTAAGGTTCCAACAATTAGCTACATACCGTGTCTTCAGTTCCCGCGCATAGAAGCAACGGGCTCGTTCGCGGTAAGTCCAGCAGTAAGCAGGCCAACTGATACACATGGACAGGGCGCAGTTCTGCGTGGGAAACAAAAGCCTTAGTGAGCAGAGTTCCTGCCTGCATCCACACATGTCCACATCAGTCTAAATGATTCCTTCTGTTGTTCTGCCGAAACGTCAAGTTCTACCATTCGTAGACAGGTTACAACAAATTATGTTATGTAATAACCGTCATGCTTTATACCATTCAGTCCAGAACCTTTCGTCGCCTCGTCTGCACTCCAAAGACATAAAAATTAGAATATACAAAACTATAATTTTGCCTGTGGCTCTGTATGGGTGTGAAACTTGGTCTCCGATATTAAGGGAGGAACATAGACTGAGGGTGTTTGAGAACAGGGTGCTGAGGAGAATATCTGGACCGAAAAGGGATGAAGTGACAGGAGGTTGGACAAAACTGCATAATGAGGAGCTTCATAACTTGTACTCTTCTCCAAGTATAATTAGAATGATCAACAAAAGGAAGATGAGGTGAGCAGGGCATGTAGCACGAATGGGGAGAAGAGGAATGCATATAGGGTATTGGTGGGAAAGCCGGAAGGAAAGAGACCACAGGGAAGACCAAGGTGTAGTTGGGTGGATAATACTAAAATGAATCTCAGAGAGATAGGATGGGAAGGTATGGATTGGATTGATCTGGCTCAGAATAGAGACCAGTGGAGGGCTCTTGTGAACGCGGTAATCAACCTTCGGGTTCCATAAAATGCTGGGAAGTTCTTGAGTAGGTGCACAACTGGCGGCTTCTCAAGAAGGGCTCAACTCGATGAGTGAGTCATAATTATTGGCTGAATGTAGAAATCCTGTAGGCGTATCGTGAAGTTGGTGAATAATTTTCTTACTACCCTCCTTATTTCTCTTATGCCAGTGCTGTCACGTGACTTGCGAACTAATTGCCGTGTAAAACTGGAAACAGCATATGCCGATATTCCGACTAAAGAACGAACGCAGGCCAACCGTTTTCCCCAGTTACCGCTCTGAAAGATTTACTCCCGACAATTGAAGGACATGGGTTACCAGATAAAAAATGCTCTAAAATTTATTTACGCTCCGGAGCCTTTTAAGTTATCAGTACCTTCCGAGCTCCTGCAATAAGCAAGCATATGAAATGCACAAAGCAATATACACTTCAAATAGCTATTCCTTATTAATTATTTACTTAATTTTAATGTACTCAGCTGCGATTTTACGGTTGAAAATTATATATCCCTGAATTACAGAATGATCAATGAATAAAAAATTGGTAGGATTATGGGAGAAAAGAGATGTGGTCTATCTGGTTGTAGTTACTGCCCCTAAATCTTCCTGGATGGACTGAGGAAAACCACTAAAACCCTCCTTCCGAAATTAAAAATCAGGACCTTTTGAATATGAAACAGGTACGCTACCCGCCCTGCCGCGCCTGGTGGTTTAGGTACAAACAAACTCCGTTGCCTGTAGTCCGCAAGCGAACTATACCGACCGAGCGACCACCGCTTGTGGGCGAAGTTAGTGCCAACTTTTGAGTATAGAGAGTGTCACGTGGCCAGCGTAACGAATCCCCACGGCCAGTTAAGGTACTCCATTAATTTCGAAAATTTGCAACCTATGATAGACAATACAGGCTTGTCTGTATGAATGTACTTAGGAAACTGAACAATGCAATATAAGACAGCCTATCTCCAGTTCTCACAAAGAATAAGAAATCAGAAAGGAATAAAAATTTTCTTCTCCATTTTTAGTAAAATGTGTAAAAGAAAAGGTAAAACTATTCCTGTAACAAGACGTGGAGGCCCACAGGGTTGTGTGACGTTGAGGCTGTCACATCTTCTATAATATCGGCTCACAGATGACGGTGATTTTATCAGCATAAAGTTCCGAACGCCAATTACACCCCAGGAAGATCCCTGGTACTCATTTATTTTAGACGCTGAGTCGACCCCAGGGCCATAGTGCGGCTGGAAGCATTAGGTAAACTGAAAATAAAAAAAAAAATCCACCCCATCGGACCTTCGAACCAGTAGACCTATCAAGCCATTCTGAGACTTGGATATACTTATTATAAAGCAGAACACTTGAATTGTTACTTTTACCGCTGAGTTTATATTTTAACATGCAGTTTCATTCTGTTCATTCGTACATAATTGAATCTTGAATTCGAACAGGCCAGGCGACCTAATCAGCGAACTTCAAGTAAAATAAAATCAAAAGAATATTGTTCCAAAATGTGCATCCCCTAAAATCGTATCGCCCAAAGCAGCTCCTTTGTTCGTCTGTGCTGTTGCATACACTGTCCCTTGAAAGCTGATAGTTATTCAGCTACTCAGAACATTACAAACTTTTACTGAACACGGTGGCTCACTTCTGTGTTCAGAAATGCCTGCAGCTGTCCCCTGTCTGGAGGCAACTGAAAGCAGTCCACCCCGTCACACCCAAGGCCTACTTCTCTAAGTCTCATTTTGTATTGCACCCACTTCCCCGTCTAGGCTTAAGTGCCGTCTGAACACAACTCTCTTCAAGTGGCGTCAAAGTGGCATACTTCAAGAAAAATATAAAATTGCAAATACCATTACGTTAAATTTCGTCGCTAAATAACCAAAAATCAGCCACAATCTACTTGCTGTCTGCTTACTCGACATACTCTTCGACACTGAAAATGGCGGAAGTACGTTCCTCCGAAACGTCGGTGTACTTCTATCGGACTTTGCTATGTTACACTCCGGAAGACTATGCTTTCATAACCAAAGCAGTGGGAACATCAAGGCTAACATTAGTTTTATTTACAAAGAGAGATGAAGTGACAGGAGGTTGGAGAAAACCGCATAATGAGGAGCTTCATAACTTGTACTCTTCTCCAAGTATAATTAGAATCATCAAGTGAAATAGGATGAGGTGGGCAGGGCATGTAGCACAAATTGGGGAGACGAGGAATGAGTGTAGGATATTGGTGGGAAAGCCAGAAGGAAAGAAACCACTGGGAAGACCAAGGAGTAGGTCGATGGACAATATTAAAATGGATGTTAGAGAGATAAGATGGGATGTTATGGATTGAATTGATCTGTCTCAGGATAGGGACCAGTGGAGGGCTGTGAACACGGTAATGAACCTTTGGGTTCCATAAAATGCTCGGAAATTCTTGAGTAGCTGCAGAATTGGCTTCTCCTCAAGAAGGGCTCAGCTCCACGAGTGAGTGAGTAAGTAAGTAAGTAAGTAAGTACTGGATAATTTATATCATATATACTACTTATACTATGCCTACATGAGGAATGGGCACGCATGGACGAACATGTCATCTGCTGCAGTTTCAAACTTTTCAGACAATAAAAATGCCGCTTTGCCGCCCAAGCTGGTAAATGTAAAACTTTGTAAGTACTTCACATATAAAGAACAATTAGCAGGTTAACTTTGTAGGAAGAGTTCTGACGCATTCCAAGTCCCAAGTTCGAGTGACTTTTTGTTGACTGCAGTTTGTGTACTGTGGTAGTGACAGCCACATGGTCACTTCCTCTGTCCGCCCTGGCTTCAATCCATGTTGAGTACTGAAATATTCTTGCGTCATTACGACTCAAGTAGGCTGATTGAAAACGCGTTGTAGGCGTGCTGGGTAAATAGCCTATCAGTGTGCTTTAACTACTGCATTAATTTCCATAGGCGGGCTACCATTGTTAAATGCACAACAATGTCCTTGTCCACTATTTGTAATTTCTATAATAAACCAGACCACTCAAACCCGAGCTATTTTTGTTTCATTCCCAGTTTAGTCGCGCGCTGAAAGCATTGTAATGCAGTCCCACAGGGCCAGGGTCGCACCTCTGCTTCGTATTCGGGAGGTCCTGGTTTCAAATACTTATCTGAAAACAAGATAAGGCGACTGATCATTTTGGAAGTTTTCCTCAACCCCTCCAGGCAAATTCATGGATGTATCACTAATCCCTAAGAAGTAGGGGCTATAATAATTCCACCGATTAATAACAATTTACGAATAGGTCTCTCTGTTCATGAAAATACTGTCGCGTGTTGCCTATATAATGCGACAAATTCACGCGGGTTTCGGATTTTGCGAATATTCATTGGCCACTTGCTTTTAAACTACCGAGTATAATTACTATCACTTTCAGTATCACAATCGCTGCTTCTGCTAGAGTCAAAGCCAAACAGAAGACTGATTACTCTTCTAAGGTCAGATGCAAACTGAACTGTTCTCGGAAACTTCTAGAACTCGACTGTCGAACTGTCTGGTCCAAGAGAAAGTCCAAGTCACATTGCGACTGACGGTCTGGTCCTTCGAAGCTGGACTTTTATAACCTGCTTTCGGACGGAATACAGCGCACCATGTAGGAACCTTTTGTCTCGGCTGCTGTTATGAAACGAACCCTCTGTTGTCTCTTCATCTCCGGGGAAACGCGTTTGTCGCTTAAGGCATTCCCAGGCAACGGCCCACTGGTATTGCGTTTCCATGGAAGTATATATTCCGGATTCCTGGCGGCACGCGAAAATATTACTCTTCTTAATGATTTGAAATCAAGTCACGGCCGCTACCTTCATCACGTAGAATCACTTATTCGGTAATTATCTTAGAACTGCAGTTAAATAGAGCACAAAAAATAATTTTCAGTAAAGCAGCGTCTGCAGTTGCAAATGGATTACTTCACCTCAAATGTTTTACTAATTTGGATAAAAGCGCTCATAGGGTCTAATTTTATTAACTATGAAGAAAACTAAAGCGTGCCACTTTAAAGCAGGCCTACTGTTTTGGTTTGAAGTGTCAAGCGGGCAGCCAGCCCACTGGCGCTGTTAGAATCATCACATTTCTCCTGCGCTACTGCCCATGCATCGCTCAAATTCCGACAATGTCTGTGCTTTCGGGTTACAGTCGGAGGCCAAATGACTACTTTCATTGCAGTTTGCAGTATTTTGTCTCTTTGGCTGTGTAGGCCTATTTCAAATATTTTCAGGGTTCTATGTATTTATCGTTGTCAATCATTTAAACCCTTCAAAATGAAGCAGTTCTGGTTACACATTTATAGTTGTGGCCTGTAGGGCCTTTTCGGCTATTAATTGCCATTAATGTTAAAATAGGTACATCCCACATTTAAAAAGAATGAAGAGAGAATTTCTTAAATATAAATATTACTGACTACGTTTTAAATATTCAAACATCGAGAACAAATATCACCGACAAAAAAGTGCAAGAATCATTCCAAATTAAATGAAGAACACACGTCGCCGAATCAACTCTCTTAGCCAGATGCCCTTACTTTACTACCCTGTCGATATTGTCTCACAGTTAGAGCCCTGGAGCCGTAATGCGATCCCCGCTCCGTCTTCCATTAAGCATAAGCCGCCGACATGTGAGCGGCAAAGGGGACCAGGCTCCTACTATGCCGAGAAAACTGCGCTACAAGTTCTTCCCTGTTTTGCGCTGGCCAACAAATGTGTTAATCTGTGAATTTAGTGAGGGATCAAAGATACGTCACAGTCTGAACTCAGTTAAATTTGACAAGAAAATAATACATGGAATGGTATTTTATGGCTTCACTCAACCGCTTACATGTAGGCCACACAATCCAGGAAGATGTACTCCTTTGTTTGTTTGGGTGCTTAGAAAGATGCTCTGCACACAACGCGATCATATGAACGTAAGCCTATATACACAAGCTAAATTTATGCTTCTGATAAATCAGAATACTGACATTGTGTGGCGAATCAAGGAATCCTCAAAGTATTATTTTGCTTCCTTATAATGTTCCCTATATCCTATGCTACTGCAGTTTCTTAAGAGGTTACATGTAAATACAAGTTCAGTAGAAGTAAATTTAAGAAAAATGAGCCGTTTTCGCAGCCTGCGTCGATTATCAGTGGTGTGTTGTCGTACTGTTGTGGGTGCAGGCGTCGCCCAAATCATTACCAATTAATTCTATTTCGGGAATTCTTCGTTTAAAATTTGACACGCCTAGTTAGTGGGCTGGTCAAGAATTTCCGTCTGCTCATCACAGTGTTCACACAATTCCGACAGTAGATCCTACCCAAAGCCAGAAAATCCAAACTCACATCTGAGCATTCTACTTTACCTAGACCCGTTTTAAAATATTTAATATCCTCCCATCTACATCTAGTTCTCCCAAGGTTGTTCCGTCTTTGCAAGCTTCCCAGTACAATACGAGTATTTGTGTAGGGCTATTTAGACTGTGTCCTCACACGCTGTATATCGTGTACATCCACTAGGAAAAAATGGAATTAAACAGTTTTTCCCCTTTGGCGCTACAGCCCCAATTTGGGCCTTGGCCTACCTCCATGAAACTCTCCGTTTCATTTCGGTTTACTACATTTTAGACATGTGATAGAACTCCTTGGGCGGGCGATCAGCTCGTCGCAATGCCTCTACCTGTACACAAACACAGAAAAACGCACACACAAACACTAAACATCCATGCCCTGCGTGGGATTCGAACCCATGATCCCGGCTTCCGAGCGAGCGAATACACTGCATACCTTAGGCCGCTCGGCTATCGTGCGCGGCCGGAGTTAAATATATACTTTTATTTTAATTTGTGAATTAATCATTTTTCAAAAACTGGTTGGAGAATTTATAACAGCTTCCATTGGGCCTATTTGTAAGTTTAAGGTAAACATGGCCGATTCTTATATAATGTAATGTTCACCTACAACTTATATGTTCACTGCAGCTTAGACTCTGCTTAGAATTATGATCTGCATTGAATAATTTAATTAAAGTAATTATCAGGCAGTTCTTTGCACTGAGAACTTAACATAAGTCAACATTCTACGTAAATATGTGCAGCTTGTCGACTTCCGCCGATGTGAACACACGATACTTTACGAAAACAAATTTTAAAAGTAAGAGTTGAGGTTTTCACGGAGGTGAATATGAAGAAAGCAGTCTTCTTGGATATGACGTCGTGTAGATACTGTGTTAACCGAAGATTCGGAGAAACGTATCGCCTCTATCTTCAGGGTAGAAGAAAAAAGAAGAAAATTCGCGAGCGAGGAACCAGCACGAGCTCCTCCGAAACGTCGGTTAACACAATATCTAAACGGCACCGAATCCCAGAAGACTGCTTTCTTCAATTTTCAAAAGAGCTGTACTAAGAGTTACTACACCACTGCAATTATTTCTCTTGTGAAAATATGAATAAAGCTAAGGTACCTAGACAAGATGCGAGTTACGGGTTGTACCTGCAAGGACAGGTTATTAAGAGAACAACAAGAGACGGTGAAGTTTGACTAGCATATTCGGTGTAGCCTGTTCTATTGTCTGACGACGCAAAGGTTTCGATAATTACATCAATAATACTGACATGTTACACGGTACTGTACATACACATTATGACTTGGTGTGCAACAAAAAGAGTACAACACAACACATACAAAATTACCAGCTGTCAACACAACAGCATTTCAAGTCAGCCACCTGTTTCAATTCATCGAACGAGATTAGGTCCTTCAGTTGAAAAAGTTATGTCGTGTTCTGGCCCTACTCTTTACATATACACATGTACATCGATCGCAATTAGCCATTAATTACTCTAAGCCTCTAAAATATACACATTTATACAGACGGAGTAGTCAAGTGTCTGGGAACTGTACGCGTACGGCAACCAGTTACCGCGCCCAGGCCGCTGAGCTCAGCGGTGAGAAGGCAGAGTCGAGGCTGCGGGTGACGGGTGGGCCCGGCGGTTGCGGGCTCGCTTGCTCCAGCACCTGGAGGCCGGGTCGTGCCTTTAACTGGGCTAGCGCGAGAGGACCAAGACGGGCCGGCAGAGGAAGAGGCGTGGGCTTGCTGGGCGGCACATTTCCTTGCACTTTGCCGATCAGAGAGTCGATGCTGAACCCGTTCTTGTTTCCTCCTGAAGCCGTCACCTTGGCAGTGTCGGTGGGACTTGCCGCCACACTGACGGGGACTGGTTTACACGGAAACGGGGGCGGCTGTTGATGGGAGGTCAGGAGGTTGAGGCCCAGAGGCCCTAGCGAGAGACGAGCCAGGTCTGCGGGCGGTAGCAGTGGTACTGCGGGAGGCAGGGGTGACAGATAGGGGTAAGGACCGTGGTGGAGTGACGCGTGATGTGACCCCAGGAGCGCGTGATGGTGATGGTACGGGTCAGGGCCCAGAAAGGAGGCTGCCATGGCTGCAGCATGATGGTCTCGGAGCAGGAAGTCTGGCGGTTGGCGTTTGTATCGCTTCCGGCGTCGCAAGAAGCTGCCATTATCGAACATGTCCTCCGCCATGGGATCTAGGGTCCAGTAGTTGCCTTTACCGGGGTTCCCTGGTTCGCGAGGGATTTTGATGAAGCAATCGTTGAGTGACAGGTTGTGCCTGATTGAGTTCTGCCAGGCGGGAAACTTCTCGCGGTAGTACGGGAACCGCGTCATGATGAACTCGCAGATGCCGCTTAGCGTCAGTTTCTTGTGAGGTGACTGCAGGATGGCCATCGTGATGAGGGCAATGTATGAGTATGGTGGCTTCACCTGTGCGGAGGACGGTGACGACTTCTTGTTCTGTTCTGCCGGCGACGATGGGGCTGATTCCTCCTCATGTAGGCTGCTAGGGTTACCAGCGGCTTGCGACGGTTCCGCCCGTTGAAGACCGCCACTGTTGCTGATGAAGTGCCGGTGGAACTCGGCAATGCTGCTGCTTCTGGCACGCAGCAGTGGCGGCGACGAGTCATCGGGATCATCCGAATCGACGTTGATATCGGGATCCGAGTCATCTGACTCGCCGCTGGCGGACAGCCTGCAGATGACGCCGGGACTGATTGGTGCCGATGCGGACTGTCCTCCCCGCAAATCGAGTGGTGAGTCCACTGGTGAAGAGTGCAGAGTAGCGGTGGCCCCTATCATGGGAAGAGACAGGGCACCCGGAGTTGTCGGGGCGGTTGGGGATGTCACCGTGTCCAGGATCATTGTCGATGCGCTCTGCAGATCACGGTAGCCCAGGAGCAGGTGGCCGCCTTCGTCCATGGCTAAACACATTTGGGCCCGCGAAACGGGTACGGGTCATGCGGACAGGTTATATTCACGACGCGCGCGGCACACACACTGCCACAGGGTCGCAACGTGCACGGCCGGCTTCACACTTCTGTATTTCTCTCCGCCTACCCGCCCCCAGCACCCTATTCGCGCGCCGCGAGGGGCGGTGTCTGCACGGAAGCAAGGCCCGGTCCTATTGGACATGACATGGTTGAGGGGCGGGGCCAGCACCCCAAGTTCTGTGTGCTTTGTGTGGGCGCCGGCAGGACTTCAATGTCTCGTGATGTGATTTCGGTGCAAGATGATCTAATAAGCGAGAGCTGCAATAGCGTCCCGACCAGCAGGTAAGCATTTACAGTAGTAGCACTGCACGTGCTCCAGTATTGCACGCATGCATTTATATTTGCTGAAACAGATACGGTATGTCTATATGCTGAAAAGGCCTACCAGACAAACATTTCACTGGGCTATTGACACAGAATGTGGACTACGGAAGAGGAACAAATGTTCATTAGTTCACAATTGCTGTAACCTCCAGCGTAAAATCAAACAACAGCAATTCCGAAATATCGGCTGTACAGGGCGTTCGTGTTCAAGCCCACAATTTGTGTGCACTCTACACACTAGACTGCCTTCTTTCGGAACTGCGGTGCGCACAGCGAACACATCACAGCGAGTGTGTTCTTGTGTTCACGTGCCAACTTCTCATTAACTTGAACAGCTGTGATTATTTTCTCCCCTCCCCCCCAAATTGTAATTTTAAGGGCCACAATGCGCTCTAACATTTGTTTGTCGTACAAAAAATTGGTTTCATTTCATGTCACAGATTTGTATGTTTAGGTCCGCAGTTCTGTAGCGCAAGCGAACTCTGGACGACGTGAAGTACATGCGTTGGCCGCGCATTGATCTGCAGGGCTTCAAGAGTACAGCCACCCGCTTGTCTGGGGCGAGCTGATATTGTGAGCTGGTGAGTAGCGATGCATCATCAATATTATTGTCATTTGGGCCTAACTAACCGACTTCATTTCCAGTTTAACGTATTTCTTTTAGCTGATGTTAACTAACGGATTGGCACACCTTTACATTTTCCGTTACGTCAACACATGAATGCAAAATACAGGATAATAAATTGAAGAACGCAGTCTTCTGGGATGTGGTTCCATGTAGATATTGTGAAAACCGAAGTTTCGGAGGAAAGTATCGGCTCCATTTTCAGAGTATAAAAAAAAGAAGAAAATCAGCGAACGAGAAACAAGCGTGAGCAAGTGCTAACAGATTAATCTTCTACCCTGAAGATGGAGGCGATACGTTCCTCCGAAACGTCGGTTAACATAATATCTACACGGTGCCACACCCCAGAAGACTGCTTTCTTCATAGTCACCGCCGGGAAAACCTCAAATCTTACGACAATAAATTGGTTTAACGAGAATATTACAGTACTTAAAAATATATATCTTTTAAAGTATTAACATTGTGATCTTATTTAACGTTATGCATAGGTACCTAATCACACAGACACCCAAAGAAACAGAACTACGTAAGGTTATAGTATTTATATTAAAAGCAATTCTAACAATCCTAACTATGTTACGTCATATGTAAAGATATTTCCCTCAGAGAGAGAATTTCTGGGGTAAGCCTGCATCTGGTTCTCAGTTCAAACAGCGACTTTTTCTTGTACTTCATATTAACGGACTGAATTTTATGACGAACACGCAGTGTTTTTAATTTCCATCTAAGGATCGACGTTTAAAATCAGTCTCATACTAAGCTGAGTTCTCCTTGACAAGCCAACAGTTGTTCAGCCACTCAAGATATTTCCAGCATTTCACAGAACCGGCAGGTTCATTTCTATGTTCACAAGCGCCCGCCAATTTCCTCCATCTTGAGCCAGAGGAATCCAGTTCATAGCTCCCATCCTAGACAGCTAGACAGATGGATGTGTTTTGCTTGCTTGTTGCACCGTTTTCATCCTATAAATTATATTTAAGCTAATAACTTGGAAAATTTATTTATACATCTTTCTTGTCATTTAAATGGAGATCCCATCTCTGCTCTGATATTTCCAGCCCTGACGGGGACACATGTACTGATATCTTATTTACTTATGGATCTGAGCCCTTCTTGAGGAGCCGCCAATTCAGCAGCTACTCAAGAATTTCCCAGAATCTTATGGAACCCGAAGGTTCATTACCGTGTTCGCAAGAACCCTCCACTTGTCCCTATCCTGAGCCAGATCAATCCAATCCATACCATCCCATTCTATCTCTCTCAGATCAATTTTAATACTGTCCGCCCACCTACGCCTTGCTCTTCCCAATGGTCTCTTTCCTTCTGGCTTCCCCACCAATATCCTATACGCATTCCTCGTCTCCCCCATTCGTGCTACATTCTATACAAAATAATACGAAACTCTCAATGCAGGATTGCCTGTTCTCTGTGCAACCGTAAATTTAAGTTTATAAGTTTTTGTTACGCTTGGCGCTGTGTTCCATACAAATACGTTCTCCAATCAATATCTGCCGATGATTTTCCGGTTTCTTTCTTCTCCTTCGGTAGTTTCAGTACTTTCCCTTCTGTCCAATTATTTGTCTCCTATTTCTGGTCTGTTCCTTTCTTTGTTTATTTGTTCGTTTACTCCGACATTACTTTCCTCCGCTGCTCCTTGAGTGGATTTATCGTCATCTTTGCCGTGACCTTCGCAGTTCCGTCCGGATTTATCAGATTAAAAGCTATGCGGGGAATTTTATTGGTTCTTTGGATGTCTGCGAAAATAGTTGACCCATTAAACTGATCTTAGGACTGTACTGGACATTGTCCATTTACTGAGTTATGCATGCAAGTTTATTTGACGTATAATGTTAAGTTATTAATAGTGTTAATTATTTCATATAATATGTATCTGTCACTAATGCAACTCGTTATATGTTTCGGCCGTATATGGCCATCATCACGCGTCAAAACTAAATGTAGATATGAAATTGTAACACAGCACAGAGAGCAGCAGTGCTGCCATGGCAACAGGCACCTCACGATGCTCGTGTACGGTCGAAACATGTTGTGAACGCAGATGTGACTATAATGAGTTGCATTAGTGACGGATATATATTATATGAAATAAATGATATACTGATGAAAAATAATGCCTTAATACAATATTAGTATTAGTGACTGCAGGTGGAATCGAAATTAGAACCTTCAAACAGTAGGCTAGCAGCCTATTCCGTTGATCTGTGATTAGAGCACACCTACTAATTTAAGTCAGCCTGCCCGATACCAACATCGCTAATAATAGTAATAAAAATAATGAGGAAGTATTAATATTATAATGCCCGGTCGGGAGTGCAGCGGCTCCCGAAACGCCTTGCCTATCAAATAAGCTTATATCTGAGTCAATGAAAACTGTACAACATTAGAATAACAGGCCAATTATCAATTATCATAAACACGAGTATTATTATCTATAACGTCCTGTGTACGTTTCTACTTCACTATCACAATACTTCTTGCCTTGCTGATCTCGGTGAAGTGTCTGCTGATCTGCTCGGCAGATCTGCTCATCGCGACTTGAACACGCGACCTTCCGGCTTGTAGCATAGTTCTCAACCAACTACGCTACCCTTGTAGACCTGTCTAAAATGTGCCTTCTTGGCCCGTTTATTCAGTTAGCTGTGCAAAGGTNCTGTTAGAGGCTGAGACGATCCCAGGACCATAGTGCGGCTGGAAGGATTAGGTCAAGTGAAAAAATCCAGTGACCTCATCGCGACTTGAACACGCGACCTTCCGGCTTGTAGCATAGCCCCTCAACCAACTACGCTACCGCTGTAGACCTGTCTAAAATGTGCCTTCTTGGCCCGTTTATTCAGTTAGCTGTGCAAAGGTTTATTGGTCTATTTCTCGCTAATTGCTTGCAGCCGTTGAGCCTGTGACTGCAAGCAACTAAGCAGTCATTGTCGTTTACAACTACTGAAAAATAATTCGTCATTCTAAAATAATTTAAGTGTCACTGAACTCAAAGTTATGTTTAGAGATAAATTCCTCCCCCGCCTCCATGAAACGATTACGAAAAAAATGCTCTTTCAGCCCTCCCAAAAATAAAAGAAGTCAAAGAAAAGTTTGTAGTGAGGAGGTTANTTTTGTATATGCTGCTGGCCCTTGCCAGTGCAGTCTTTCTCAGGTCAGTCCCGTGGGACTCGAGACCATTCAAACCCCTTAAATAGGCCTTTTGTGGACCGATTATGGAACACCTTTCACAACAGTTTGGTTTTCCCGTTGTCATAAAACGCTTCGAACAATTCGTTGTAACCATGGAGACTCCCTGTTAGAATTCCAATACTGCATTACATTCTGCTGTCTAGGAAATGTTGTCCGTTGACCAGCAACGACCGCTGAAATATGTGATCTCCTTTTCATTTGCGACGTGACGGATGTTCCACAGTCCGGCTTTTACGCAGCATGTCACAATATCATTGTATAGGAATCTTGCAATGTGAGAAGTTCACATTTATGGCAAGCTTTAGCGCAGAATCACGATTATTGGAAAATTATTCTAATTTATTTGTTTATTTACGAAGGGCGTGAATCTAATGATAAGCAGTAAATGTCCAGAATGTAGCTTATTGCTTGAGACGTGCCGCGGATGTTACAAACGCTGCAGTAAAAAAAGTAAAGTAAAGCTATCCCTGTACCACGCCGTGAAGGCCCATAGGGTTGTGAGACGTTGAGGGACCCACATTATCTTAACACCGCTCTTTTCCTCTCGCCTTTGCTTGTATCGGCGCAGTCGGAATGGTGCTATCCCTGCTACACCTGTTTCTACCTTAGGACAGTGTATGATGACTACTGGAAGTTGTCCTCACAGATCAAACTAAGGAAGATCGGTATAGGTACGGGAAACTAGCTGGGTCGGTTTGCATGAGTCTCAGGGTAGCGATGCCGAAGAAAGCGTTTTTCTGAGAGTTG
>NW_019739229.1:3186-5353 GCF_002891405.2 Cryptotermes secundus | reverse complement strand
AAAAAAATGCTCTTTCAGCCCTCCCAAAAATAAAAGAAGTCAAAGAAAAGTTTGTAGTGAGGAGGTTAAAAATTTGTGTAAACTGATTACTTACTAACTCATGGAGCTGAACCCTTCTTGAGGAGAAGCCAAATCTGCAGCTACTCCAGAATTCCCCAGCATTTTATGGAACACGAAGGTTCACTACCGTGTTCAAAAGAGCCCTCCACTGGTCCCTATCCTAAGCCAGATCAATCCAGTCCATAACATCCCATCCTATCTCTCTTAAGTTCCATTTTAACATTGTTTACCCACCTACGCCTTGGTGTTCCCAGTGGTCTCTTTCCTTCTGGCTTTCCCACCAATATCCTATATGAATTCCTCTTCTCCCCCATTCGTGCTACATGCCCTGGCCACCCCATCCTCCTGGACTTGATCATTCTAATTATACTTGGAGAAGAGTACAAGTTATGAAGCTCCTCATTATGCAGTTTTCTCCAACCTCCTGTCACTTCATCTCTCTTCGGTAGTGTAAACTGATAAAATGATAACTGATATTGATCTAAAGTTTTTATTAACGTTTTCACGCCCCTCTACCGCAATCATAAAGGACCTTTAAACTGTAACTGATTACTCTTCAATAACAAAATAAATATTTCCAATCTCTGGCACTGGGGACGCTGTCGACACAGCAATACGAGCGTTGATTGTAATTTTATAAACGATTGGAAAATATATAACATAACAGTTTACTATTAACAGTTATACATAACAGGAAGCAAAAATAAAAATAAAAATTTTCGTTATTTGCGAGGTACACTTTTTGTCTAAAAACCTCCGCAGACTTTCCTCCAGCGTTGACCAAGAAAACAAATACTATATGGTCGCATTATAATCACATCCCTTATATACCTCATACTGTGCAGCTAGAAATAAAGCTTACCTGGTATGTTCAGTTTCAACAGGGGTACGTAGGCCTAACTTTGGCGGAGAATGTCATTAGTGTTTCTTTGTAAATGAAGAAGACCACCTTCTGGCTATCTCTCCGTCTCTGTGACGTAGCATAAGCGTACAAATCGTGGGACAGAATTACATTTGTGAAACTGATGTGAGATTCTTCCATTACTATTCAGGTCTCTTTCCATACGAGCAACGATCCATAATAATATGCATTTTACACAGCGTCATAAATGAATTTCTCCGTGTACATATCCCTTACGTCGTTAGAGATTTTGCTGAAATCTGACAACAGAGACTTGTTAGGCAATTATATTTTCCAGTCATGTAATTATTTCTCCCGTCTGCCCTGTAAACCGTTTTGCAGATTATTTCAAATACGATTGGTCTATTGGAGGCATCCGTCAAAATTTTGGATATTTCTTTGATCCATAATAAATTATAAATTAAGTAGGGTCACATACGAAATTTTCCTTACATTCCAATAATCTTTATATGGACTGTACTACAATTCGTCATGAGAATTTTTCACTAATTTGCATCTAATTACGTCCATTACAAAATATGATTAATAAAATGCAACAAATGCCATTGGTAGCCTCCAGTGGATCTTTTTTCTCCAATTTCCTTAGGTCGTAATGAAGGTCAGTGTCTTCTTCTTAAATAAGAGGCAGGCATAAAAAGTGAAACCCGATAGGCCATAAACTTTGTGTTGTTATAATAAAATTCCAGGCGCTTATGTCAATCCAATACTTTGGAAGCGAGGTGTAAACTTTCTGAGTTTCTTCTTCTGAATTTTGAGGCCGTGAGCTGGTGGAAAAAAATACTCTCGCTTTTCGGATATCTGCCGTCGAAATAGAGACAGTGGGGTTCGCTTTCCCGAAACGTCGCGAACCTCTCCCAGTACTGCATAGAATTATGTATCGGACTAATTTTTAGGCCTATATGAATGACATATAAAGCGAAGTCGACCAGTAGAGGTAAGTATCGAAACCTGCAGAAACAAGTGCTCTGTTGCGACAGAAGTGTAGTTTCTGTTAGGTCCGATATGTTTCCTGAAAGGTCTGTATATTCAGTTGGAATCGTGCTTGCAGTCCCTACACTATAGCGCGAACATTGTACAATAACAAGATCTCGTTGTGTTCTCCTCCTTCGTTGACAAGATAAAGGGTAAGTACATATGGTAAAAAAGAAAAGCTATCTCTGTAACAGGCCGTGGAGGCCCATAGGG